>NC_053154.1:171510231-171812731 GCF_016835505.1 Polypterus senegalus
AGGGTCACAGAGGTCTGCTGGAGCCAATCCCAGCCAACACAGGGCACAAGGCAGGAACCAATCCTGGGCAGGGTGCCAACCCACCGCAGGATACACACAAACACACCAAGCACACACTAGGGCCAATTTAGAATCGCCAATCCATGCCACGTGCCACATTTGGACTGTGGGAGGAAACCGGAGCGCCCGGAGGAAACCCACGCAGACACGGGGGGGACATGCAAACTCCACGCAGGGAGGAACCAGGAAGCGAACCCGGGTCTCCTAACTGTGAGGCAGCAGCGCTACCACTGCGCCACCGTGCCGCCCCACTGTACTAATTCCCTTCATAATTTTAAACACTTCAATCATGTCACCTCTTAATCTTCTTTTGTTTAAACTGTATAGGCTCAGCTCTTGTAATCTTTCCTCATAATTCAACCCGTCTAGCCCTGGAATCAGCCTAGTTGCTATTCTCTGGACCTTTTCTAGAACTGTTATGTCCTTTTTGTAGCCTGGAGACCAAAACTGCATACAGTACTCAAGATGAGGCCTCACCAGTGCATTATGAAGGTTGAGCATAACCTCCTTGGACTTGCCTTCTTATTGAACACTGTCAGGACGTTGATAGCTTAGAGTCCACTATGACTCCTAAATCCTTCTCATAAGGTGTACTTTCGATTTTCCGACCGCCTATTATGTATTCAAACCTAACATTTTTACTTCCTATGTGTAATACTTTACATTTACTGACATTAAATTTCATCTGCCACAAATTTGCCCAAGCCTGTATGCTATCCAAGTCCTTCTGTAATGATATAACGGATTCCAAATTACAGTGCATCCAGAAAGTATTCACAGCGCATCACTTTTTCCACATTTTGTTATGTTACAGTCTTATTCAAAAATTCCAAAATGGATTAAATTCATTTTTTTCCTCAGAATTCTACACACAACACCTGATAATGACAACGTGAAAAAAGTTTACTTGAGGTTTTTGCAAATTTATTAAAAATAAAAAAACTGAGAAATCACATGTACATAAGTATTCACAGCCTTTGCTCAATACTTTGTCGATGCACCTTTGGCAGCAATTACAGCCTCATCTTTTTGAATATGATGCCACAAACTTGGCACACATATCCCCAAAACATCCTCACAGCATGATGCTGCCACCACCACGCTTCACTGTAGGGATGCTATTGGCCTGGTGATGAGCGGTGCCTGGTTTTTCCTACAAAGGTGACACCTGGCATTAACACCAAAGAGTTCGATCTTTGTCTCATCAGACCAAAGAATTTTGTTTCTCATGGTCTGAGAGTCCTTCAGGTGCCTTTTCGCAAACTCCAGACGGGCTGCCATGTGCCTTTTACTAAGGAGTGGCTTCCGTCTGGCCACTCTACCATACAGGCCTGATTGGTGGATTGCTGCAGAGATGGTTGTCCTTCTGGAAGATTCTCCTCTCTCCACAGAGGACCTCTGGAGCTCTGACAGAGTGACCATTGGGTTCTTGGTCACCTCCCTGACTAAGGCCCTTCTCCACCGATTGCTCAGTTTAGATGGCCGGCCAGCTCTAGGAAGAGTCCTGGTGGATTCGAACTTCTTCCACTTATGGATGATGGAGGCCACTGTGCTCATTGGGACCTTCAAAGCAGCAGAAATTTTTCTGTAACCTTCCCCAGTTTTGTGCTTCGAGACAATCCTGTCTCAGAGGTCTACAGACAATTGCTTTGACTTCATGCTTGGTTTGTGCTCTGACATGAACTGTCAACTGTGGGACCTTATATAGACAGGTGTGTGCCTTTCCAAATCATGTCCAATCAACTGAATTTACCACAGGTTGACTCCAATTAAGCTGCAGAAACATCTCAAGGATGATCAGGGGAAACAGGATGTACCTGAGCTCAATTTTGAGCTTCATGGCAAAGGCTGTAAATTCTTATGTACATGTGCTTTCTCAATTTTTTTATTTTTATTAAATTTGCAAAAACCTCAAGTAAACTTTTTTCATGTTGTCATTATGGGGTGTTGTGTGTAGAATTCTGAGGAAAAAATGAATTTAATCTATTTTGGAATAAGGCTGTAACATAACAAAATGTGGAAAAAGTGATGCGCTGTGAATACTTTCCGGATGCACTGTATCTGCTAATCCACCTATCTTGGTATCACCTGCAAAGTTAACCAGCTTGTTACTTATATTCCTATCTAAATCATTTATATATATTATGGATTCAGATAGTATTCAGAACCATTCACTTTCTGCACACTTTACTGTGTTGTAGATTTAATTTTAAATGGAAAACTTTACAATTTTTGCCCATCAATCTACGCTCAATAATCCATAATGACAGAGTGAAAACATGTTTTCAGGAAGGTTTGAATTACTTATTAAAAGTAAAAAACGAAACTCTCTTATTCATACAAGTATCTCAACTCTTAATTCAGTACTTTGTTGAAGCACCTTTGGCAGCAATTACAGATTAGATTTTTTATGGGGTGAGTCTTAACAAGCTTTACACACCCATATTTGTGCAGTTTATCCCATTCTTACTGTCAGAGACTCTCAATCTCCACTAGTTTAGATGGGAAACATCTGTAAACCTCCATCTTCAGATCTCTCCACAGATGATTTATGAGGTTTAAGTCTGGACTTTGGCTGGGCCACTCCAAGACAGTCATAGACTTTCCTGGCGTTTTCCTCCAGTATTGTCTTTGCTATTGTTGTGCTGAAAGGTGAACCGTCTCCCCAGTCTGAGGGTATGTGCACTATGGAGCAGGTTTGCTTCAAGGACCTCACTGTATTTGTCCTGCTTTTACAGCTTTAGCAGTACAGTCACATATTTAAAATATAGTGAGAATATGAAGACATGTATAACTAAAATTATTGGTGTTAAATAAACATACAGTACATTTCTAAACAATGTGATATTTTCATAAGTTAATATATTGTCACACAAAAGCAAATGTGATGAACACTGGTAAGTTTACAAATGCTGATTTTGGTTTACCATGGGGAAGACATACAGTCATTTTTTTAAATTAGTAACTGATTACTGCCCCTATGGTAGAAGAAGGATGATTTAATTAATTGAATAGACCTGCTTTTAAAAGTTTAGAATGTTTAATTGTTTCTCTTTTCCCTCTCCACTATCCAAAACAATAAAAAGATACAAAGAGAGCAGACAGATGACCAGCTAACTCAGGAGTCTCAACCTCACTTCCTGCAGGGCCGCCATTTTCACTCAAATCAATTTTAGAATTAGAAGCCAATTCTTGGTGTTAATTAGACATGTTGTTTAATTCAATGGCCTCTTAGTTCTGCTACACCAGGTATTCCCAAAACTGTTAGCACACTTTATATCTCTTTATTGTTTAGCTGATGCAAAGATAAAGGATCCAATTAAGAATTCTGAATCTTAAAAAGCAAGTCAATTAAAGTTAAGGCAAAAGCAGTTTGTTCTATTAGCAGCAGCAATTGGTTAGTAATTAAGAAAGTATCTGAAATTAAAATCTGCTGCCACCTCGGCCCTCCAGAATCGGAGCTTGACACCTCTGCGTTAGACAATGAGGTGTAACTGTTATCACATATAATCTGCACTAATCATCCCTAAATGGTATGATGACAGCACTCAGAGAAGAGTGCTACACAAAAATAAATTGTTGATAATCATTTGTATTTTTAATACAAGTAGACTGAACATAATCAGTATAATGATTATTGTGAACGTCAGTGTGGAAATGGTAATCAACTAGCACAGATCACAGCAATCAGTCAGTAGTGAGAAGAAATCACATTACCACAACTATGGAGGAAGAGATAGTTTTCTAAAGTAAGTGTAGCTGCGTTTACCCAAAATTACCAAAGTTCAGAAACTCCAGCTTGTAAATGGGATTTAGCAAAAGTCTGACCTGTTGAAATGATTCCACGGACACAATATCTTCGTTTTAAAAAAGCTTACGTAAACATTCAAGGTAAAACAGTTAACACAAAAAAGAGGAAATTGAAATAGCAAAAATTAGAAAAATTCTTGTTTAAAAGAAGTTCTGTTCAAAGCTTATAAATCTTGTTTCATTTCTTTAAGTTTGCTTGCAGTTGAACCATTTCTAAACATTACAAAATCACTTCTAAACATTTCTGAACCATTTCAAAATGGTCAGAAAACTATGCTGTCCCATTTCTATGTTGTAAATGGGTCTTTTAGTCCTTGTTAGCACTGGGACTTATTCTATAAAACAACTGACTCAATTAACACACTGTATCTTAGTTATACCAAGAAAGTTTTATTTCATACTAACTTACAGGGGAAAAAGACTATACCTTTGTCTATGACTATAAAAGAAATTTATATTCTATTTAAGTTAAGCAAACACTAACTCAAAGCTTTAACTTTCTAAGATTGGCTCTTACAGTAAGACCTCCAGTATTTCTCAGCCTGAAATAAGCATTTTATTGCGAATGATTGGTCAATTATTTGTGATTCTATTTCATTTTCTCCTTTCATTTATTCAATGTGGCACATATGGTATGGTGCATTCAGTTCCTTGCTTTGTACACCAACACTTTTTTATTTGAATATCGTTTTCACAAGTTCATCTACCCTACTTAGGTAGCTGTACATGGCAAGATTGTTCTTGTTGATGCATTTGCAATTTTCATTTTTAGTTTTTAGTCAGAGTGTAGTTTACTGGGAAGTATTTGCTTAATTCTGAAACTAAAAACAAGTGGTGGTGGACATAAATGTGCCATCAGTACCTTCAAAATAGGAGGCCTTTGGGACAACACGCAGAGGATGCTCCACGTCCCCTGTCCTGGGTAATTCTTTAGCATTAGCTGACTCATTTACAAAACATGACTCTAGACACATAATGCATGGTGTGAGCTTAACTTGTTAGTAGGTAATACACACCATTTGGTATGACTCTACAAATCTGAAGCGGTGCTGTATTCACATTGAGATTGCCTGGTGTTGATGCTGTGTTCATGAATGCAAATTTAGCCAACTTGCTGATAATAACAGCTACGCATAATGAGCTCCACATAATCCAACAGAACTGTTTTGCTGAAAGAAACACGTTTTTGCACTGTTACGTAGAAGTTTATTGAAATTCAATGAAATTGATATCTGAAAACATACCTTTACTGAACTCCACATGGAAACTGACTAAATCAGTTATACAGTATATTGTGCCTCTCATAATGAACACAACCCCACAGCCATTATTATATGTTTCAGAAAATGGAGCCCCGCCAGGTTATGTGATTTGCTCTGTAGAGGATTAGTGACTGGGACAGAATGTGCTGATCTGTGGCACATAGCTGAACACATTTTGTCTTCCTTAACTTCACAGCTTTGAAATGATTGCTAAAATATTGGGTAATGTCCCCAATTGTACCCACATTAGAGAGATTAGTAGCTAGAAGACTACTAAATAAATAAATTACACACTATTATATGAGTTCTGTAGCTGCTACCAATGTTCTGTATTCTCCTCAGATGAACATAGGGCTTTGAGAAAGATGCAAGGGGAGGGATGAGAAAGGAAGAGGACAGCCATCTAGCAGTCAGTTCTACCAAATCATTAGAGATCAGTAGTGAGCTGCAGATACTACAGCCACTTTGTACTCACAGTCTCTGCGGAGTTTGCCAGTTCTTTCTGTTCCTATGTGGGTTTTTCTCTGGTTACTCAGTTTTCTTTCCATATCCCTAATTATCCCAATGTGAATTTGACATGGTCGGTGTGTGTATGTCTGACTGCGCTTTGTGCTGCCCAATTCCAGTGTTGGTCACTTAAATAAAGGGAAGCCACTATGTGATTCTGCTCACTCTTAAAAATGGGAAAATGGAGTTGTTCAATTTATTTGTGTAATTTATGATTAATATAACTTAATCATGCTTGCTAATATTATTGCTTTTTCTAGTTACATTGACATAATTCTCTCAGATGGCACATCAACACAATTAAATCATGTTGAAACAAAACCATTGAATTATTTTCTTTCAATCGAAGCGTAATCAGCCTTAGGGATTGTTGTCCTTACTCACCCATTTTAAGTTAATCTTACTTAAAATTAACACTTTTTTAATACTCAAAGCATGGTATGCCTATTTTCGCTGTATAGTACACAGTTGAATTAAGTTGATTTTACCTTAAATAAACAAGTTTTATGTACATAACTACCATATATTTGCATAAAGACCCTTTGTGGCATTGTGGTCCAAGGGATCTCCACACCTTTGTACAGTTTGAAAGAAAGTTAAAGAATTGTAATAAATTGATTTTCTTCAAGTGCAGTGGGTTTTGTGTGTGTACAGAAACTGATTTATGATACTTATATTTTAATACAATAAAATGTGTTGCCCTCCCTAGATGAACAACAGCAACCATTTATTATTGTATAGCCCAAAATCACACAAGGAATGCTGCAATTGGCTTTAACAGGCCCTGTTTTTTGACAGACCTCCAGCCTTGACTCTCTAATACAACAAGAAAAATGTCCCAACCCTTGTAGGAAAAGAAAAATGTAAGACATCTCAGGAAAAGAGATTTAGTGTGAGACACCCTTCCAGGTTGGTTGGGCATGCAAAGGGTGCCAAAAAAAGCATATTTCTCACTGCTTCCTATACAATATAATTACTAGTGTAAAGATTTCACAACAAAAGTCCAATCCCCTAAAATAAATGAAAAAATTCTTTCATATTCTTAACATCTTGTGTTGATCTGGCCTAAATGGATATTTAAATATTAATTACACCCTAGATATCTGGATAGCTTTAAAATAATTTCAGTAAATTGTGTTGGGGGGCGGTGAAAAAAACTTGACATGACTAATTAAGTAAATCCAAAGATTTATTTTATGAGTATAATAACAAGATATTAATATGTTAAATCTACATAGTTGTTTTAAATTAGAACCACTTAATTTATCTAAATGGAAATAGGTGTCATAATGTTATTAACTACATTCAACAAGTAATTTTTTCAGTGTTGTTATTTATTTCAAATGAGTAAATCAGTTATAAATTAGCATTACTTAAATGTAAAAGATGTACTTAATCAATAATATTGCTTGTAAAAAGATTCTGTAATTTATTTGAGTAAATCCAACAAAAACATTTTTATAGAGAATGCAGTTGTCCTAGTTTTTCCAGTGTTAAGTCAAAATGAAATACCTAGTGGTTGAGTAAAGGACTACAAGATTCACAAAGAAATGTTGGAGTGCCAACCTAATTGTCCCCAATTAGACAACCTAAATAAAAGTAAATAAAAAATGGCCACTAATGCAACAGAAAAGTTCAAGGTGAAAACAGAAGCTGTCAGGCTTTGCAATTCCACAGTTTTTGGTCACCTGGTATAGGAGCTCCATCCTGCAGTACTTTCTTTGTATAGAATTGAACGCCTCCTTCCGGATTGGAAGGGGTGGAGTCAATTGCCCTCATTGAGCGTCTTCTCGGTAATGTGCGGGGAATAGAAGAGTTGAAGTTTAAACCGACACTGCCCCCTCTCGACCTGGAGTGGTAGTACATTCCTCAGCTGAGCCCAGAAAGTGATCTACATATGTGCATGTGTAACAACAGCTCTATTCATATGCAACCAGAGTTCAGTTCTTCCAAGCTATCTTTGGATATTTCCATTGGATCAATCAAAAAGACATATCTCTATTGGATCAAAAAGAAAGAAAGAAACAAAGAAAAAAAGAAAGAAAGAAATGATGTCAGTTATCAACTTTGTTTCTTTATATAGTATGAATAGAAAAGAATCGCTCCCCTTCAACATATTCACATTTTGCAGCCTGAGATGAAGACACACACACACAAAAATATTTTTCCATCTGTATTTACTTAGTTCAACTTATAACAACCAAGTGAAAGATGTAATAGCAGCAGTTCAGAAAAAACACTGAAAAACCAGAATCACTGAGATGGCTAAAGAATCGCAACCTTCTTAAAAATACCTGTAAACTCAATCAGGTATAACTAATCACCTTCTCCATTGCACCCCAAGCTAACTGGCTTCCATCCGTGATCAGTTGTAGTCATTCTGCTTTTTTCAGCTATTCCTAGATCATTCGAGTACTTGACCCTGTAGTTAGGATATAGTGGGTTGGATAATGGATGGATGGATGGAAGTGCAACTCAAAGCAAACAGTCAACTATGTGTGGTAAGGCACTATCAGCAGCTCTCAGGGATAATGTTATCAATCCTTAGGAGTACAGTAAAGTCCATAATCAAGAAGTGAAAGGTGTTTGGTACTACTAGGAATTTTTCACAAACAGTGGTCATTGTGCGCATGTTAAAACAATATTGCAAATGTTACAGAAGTCTGGCTTGTATAGGAGGATTGCAAAATAAAAAAGCCACTCCTCAAGAAAGGCAACAGCAAGTCTCGATTGAGGATTCTGAGTCCAAATAGAAAGAAGTGTTACGGTCAGACCAAAATCAAACTATTTGGCCTCATTGCCAAACTGTATATATGGCGAAAGCCAATACAGCTTACCATCCAAAGAACACCATATCTACAATAAAGTATGGAGGTGGTAGCATCCTGTTGTGGGGTGTTTCTCTGCAGCAGGAACTGGGACACTTGTTAAGATAGAAGCAAAAATGAATGGGGTAAAATATGGTCACATTTTTGATGAAAACCTGCTGCCCTCTGCTAGAAAGAAGGTTCACCTTCCAACATGACAATGTCCTGAAGTGCAGAGCAAAGTTGACCACACAGTGGCTGAAGGAGAAGGAGATGAATGTCCTTGTGTTACCTAGTCAGAGCACAGATTTAAAACCTATTGAAAAATCTGTGGAATGACTTGAAGATTGCAGTCTACCAACAGTCACCAATATTCTAGTCTAGTTTAACTAATCTTAAACATTCTGTAAAGAAGAGTGGGCAAATATAGCACAGTCTAGATATGTAAAGTTGGTAGAGAAGTATTCCAACAGATTAATGGCTGTAATAGGTGGTTCCACAAAGTACTGACACAGTGGGGGTGAACCTTTAGCCATCTCATTGATTCTGGTTTTTGATTTTTTTCCTGACCATCTTTCACTTGTCTGTTATAAGTTGCACTGAATAAATACAGCTGGAGAAGTAGTTCTTATGTGTGTCCTCATTTCAGGCTACAAAGCAACAAAATGTGAGTACGTATTTTGAAGTGTGTGAATTCTTTTCTATACCCACTTTAAATTGTATGTGAAGCCTTTCTTCTAGGATTGTAAAAGTACCTGCTGTGTTTATCCACACTGACTTCGGGAGCAGCTCTTCTTCAGTGCTGTCTATCTGTCTGTTTATGAATTTGCTCGCAGACTCTGATTGGTTTTTTTAGCCTTGAACACCCCTTGGTCACCTATCCTATTAGGTGTGCACCAGTGTGAGGCTGGTTTGTGCCCTGAAGCTAAATAAAATAATCATGTTGCAATCTTGCAGAGAAACTGGGCAGTTACAATGTGAAAGAATTTATGTTGCTCTCAAAGTTTAGTGTTGCAGGATACGAGGAAATGCAGCCCTTTATCAGAGACAGCTTTGATTTACCCAACTCAAAGTCCAGGAGAGAATGCAGCCATGCCATTTGGAGAGCTGTAAATATTTGTGCGGATTTTTGAGCTTAACTGAGGCTTAATTGAGTAGCTTCCCAAGTTGAGCTTAACTGAGGCTTAATTGAGTAGCTTCCCATCTCCCTGATGGTTTTTGCAAAGCCCCGCTAATGCTGATGACTTTGATTTGTTTTCTGCCTTCTGCTTGTCCCTAATTCATTAGCAGAATGAGGAAGTGACAATGTAGCTACTGTTTCAAGGAGCACCAATGTTTCTCTAGGTGAAGGGGGTGGAAAGGGGGTGGAAAAGAGACATCTGATGATCCCCACAACAATAATGTGAAAGTAATTGGAAAGAAAAAGGTGCATTTTCCATAAATACTGGTGAATGTCAGGAGCAATTTTTTAAAAGTACATACTCGACCAGCCTTTTCTGTAACCATACAGTCGATGTCACATTTCACAACTTCTAGGGGACTATTGATCTTGTTGCTTGAGCATGTCATATTATACCCACAGATAATGCTGGGTATGTCAAATTAAATTACTATGTAACAACCAGGGCTGGATTAACCATTAAGCAAAATAAACACGTCCTTAGTGTATCAAGGAAAGGAGGGCACCACAGAAATTTTCCATGGCTGGATTTACCATTAATCATATGTTGCAAAACTGCAAAATAAACTTTATTTTCCATCTTGGTGTAAGTTTTATTTTATTTTGAAAATAAAATTTTATTTTATGGTTTATTATTGTTTATATTTTGAATCAGATACATATGGCATCACCAAAATCTTTTAAGTGCTTAGGGCCTCTAAAGGTCTTATTCTGGCCCTGGTAACAACCTTTCAGCACAATTTCACATTACTAAAGTATTGCATGCTTGCCCCTTTTTCTGAAAGCCAATAAGGTGCTGCCTGATGGAGCTTGTGCCCTTGTGAAGGTATAGTAAGTTCAGCTGCCTTTTATGTAAAACTTGAGAGATCAGACAGATGAGCCTCTTTTCTGTCTGTGTGGTCCAAAACACCTCTATACCTTATTCCTCATTGCAGCTGTGACAGCATTGACAGGGAGAAAGGATTGGTTCCAATGCAAATTTTGGGACACCCACCCAGTCAATCGTTTAAACGCATGATGGTGTCAAACAACGGAAACACAGGCTTATAGCCTTCTCTTGGTCTGTAAATGTTGCTTGGTTGAGTGAGTCTGGCTTGAACCAAAGTGAGACACGTCCTCCTGGGAATGCTCAGCTTTATGGGACTTGGTCCAGAAGGGGCAGGGTCAGTAGCCCTCGCTGGGCATCTTCTCAAAGCACAATGAGGTGATTATGTTAGCAACAACCACCCCATCTCATCATCCCGGAATGGTATTACATACCTTGGGTGAGCTTGGAAGGTAAATCTCTGACAAGCATGTGTGACACTGCATTATATACATTGCACTTCCAGCTGAATGCTCATTGGTTGACAGCTCTTGCATACACAGAGCCCAGCCCTACTACTTAAGACAAAATCAAGCCTATTTTATTTGTTCAGGGCAAATCGCAGACTGGTTAGACTCTCCTACTGGGCATGTCAGACTACATGACTAGTGGTCATAAGAGTGGGCCATGACTGCCTCTGACTCTGACAAAGATTAATGTAAAGTAAGTCTAGACTGAAAATTGCTGGAAAAGACAAAGGATTTGGCATGGTCTTACTAATTCAGGGTTGTTGGGGCCAAATCCTGCCCTGGCAGCACAGTAAATAGCCTTAGAGAAAACTCCATTCTATTACAGGACTCACTTATGCACACACCCTAAGCCACACAATTGTAATTTAAAGATAAAGGAAAGCCTCGTTACACTCACAAACAGAAGAGAGGTTCCTCTATCTGATGTGTCGTGTTTTATGCACAACAAAAACAGAATGGACAAAAGAAAAGGTAAAAGATTGTAGCTGAAACCACCATA
Organism: Polypterus senegalus; assembly: GCF_016835505.1. Classification (NCBI taxonomy): domain Eukaryota; kingdom Metazoa; phylum Chordata; class Cladistia; order Polypteriformes; family Polypteridae; genus Polypterus; species Polypterus senegalus. The sequence goes on from NC_053154.1 coordinate 171,521,692, forward strand.
GTAGTTATTGGCCATCTAAAAAAGGATTTATCACACAAAATTTTGGAAATATGAAACTGAGCTGGAATGTCATCACGTGATCATCTAATATGAAATCCCTGCAGTTGCTAAATGTGTAATCTGACATGTTCAGCAGCTGCAGTTGTCAAATTTGACCTCCCCTCCAACTAGAAATTGTGCAATGTGATGATGGCTTAACTCCAGACTGCATGTCTTTGGGATGTGGGAGGAAAGCCAACTCAGGCAAGGGACAACATGATATCTCCAAATGGACAGGTTCTGTTGGTGAGGGACGCCACCCTAATCACTAGTCACTTTAGTCTAATTTTGTAAATTATTATAAATTATTATTATTACTATCTGTTTATTTACTTATTCATTTTAGGCTTGAGAGGACCTGAACCTTATCCAACTATACTCATTTAGATCCACCATTTAATCATACTTTGAAATGTGGTATGAAAGCCTGAGTATCAAGAGAAAAAAACAGACAGACATAGGGAGAATATGCAAATTGCAGATATGCAGCAATTGGGCAATGGATTCAAACCCAGGATACAGGAGCAATAAGGCAAAGTGCTAATTTGTCACCCCAATTAATCATTTTCTGTTTTGACTTGTCTTGCTCTTTTTCTTTCATATTGTAAAGTGTCTTTTGATGGTCATCACTGTGAAAAGCTGTAAAGTAGATTATATAAACTAAAGACTGATTGATTGGTCTTTACTATGTCTTAACTGGCATCTTTGACCAATATCAAATGTTGTTTGTTTCTTTATAAGTTCCATTTAACCTTAAATTTGTAAAAGTAAAAAAAATATATTCAGGAAAAGTGACACGATCAAAACCATTAAGCCATTTTCTTCAATTTAAAACCATTTTCTGTGTTTTCATGTCTTTTTAAACACCTACCCAGCCTGTAAAAGTGCCATAGTTATTCTTAAATGCCAAAGACAAATAGGTTTTAAAAGTTCAGTTAACACTTTCTTACCTGTTGAGACTTCTGAACCTTCTTTGCTTAAGAAAATCCATTAGATATTAATGCAACCATGTCCAAAATTCAGACATTCTTCTGGTACGTGGAAATAAATCAAGCAAATGTTTTTAATATTTTTTAAAAGTGGCATTGGAAAAATAGATTCTGTGCCTCATAGGTCTTTTTTGTGATTGTCAAACTGGACTCAGGGAGATACCTGCTAAAGAGTAGTCAAAAATGTGTATAAAATCAAAGATGGTTTCAAATCTTTGCTCATAAATGGCCTACTGGGGTCCACCCGTGGTTGCAAGCTTCACTTAGAGTGCTGTCGGGCAAGCACCTTTTGAAGAAGCCATGTAGATCCACTTTTTTGGTTCTTAATCCCAGGTGCCCTCATTCCCAAACAAGACATTTGGTAACAATCACAAAATAAATGAATGTCTTTTTAGTATCATGTAATATATTTGAAACCCTAAATTAAATATATTTTACAAATCTTATACCTGTACATTTTCTTTTGTACTTTGCATCAATTTTCAAACCTGTCAGATTTGTTTATAGGGTCATCCTGAAAGGAACACCAAGACACACTTATGGACACATACATTTGCTTATAATGGATCAACACTCAGTCACCAGCTAACCTAGCCTTCATGTATTTGCGCTGTGGGAAAAAAATGAAAAACCCACCCATACATGGGGGTAATGTGCACACCCATATACAGTTTTGTAATATGTGGTACAAGAGTAAAATTATTTTGAAACTTATGATGGCGTAAAATACGGGGTGCTCCTTGAAAGGCTTGTTGCTGTCTTGCACAAATTGTTATGTTTATCACAATCCTGAACAGGAAGATTTGAGTTTCAAAATGAATCACCGGATGGCTAGGTTGATTTTAATATGCAATATGTAAAGAAAAGCATCAAGTGGAGAATTTTTTGGTGCATCGTGTTTCTATATCCTTTTATGGCTGGCATTAAAAACACACGAGAGCTTTCAATACTTCAGTCAGTTAGAGGAAATTTAGAGTTTGGCTTCCTACATTCTTCTATATAAAAGCGGTCAATCAATCAATCAATCAACATTTATTTATATAGCACATATTCATACAAAAAAATGTAGCTCAAAGTGCTTTACAAAATGAATAGAAAAATAGAAGACACAATAAAAAATAAACATAAGTCAACATTATTTAACATAGAATAAGTAAGGTCCGATGGCCAGGATTTTCGGGATTGTCCTTCCGTCCCGTGAGTGCTACGCAGGCGCGGAGTTTCACACACCCCGTCCATTTTGCAATGCACGATGGGATTTGTAGTTTCGTTTTTCCAGGTAAAAGATGATTTTCTACTCCAGACTGTGCGATATCTTCTTCTTCTTTCTTACTATATAAAAGCGGTCGGGATTGTCCTTCCATCCCGTGAGTGGAAAGCATAGCGGTATTCCGCTTATCACAGACTTACTACTTGCAGCTTACGGTACGAAGCGACATGATGTGAGCAGAGTTCTGGTGCTCCCATCATTCCCTTGCTTTTGTGCGCGATGCGATGGAAAAATAGACAAAATTATGTCTCTGGAAATAATTAATGTTGATGGAGTACAAATGCCTCACCGTGTAGTAAATATCAGGGGGGTTCAAAAGGGTGACCTCAATATAGAAAAAAAGTTTAAATTTCATCACAAAAATAACAGAAACTACGAGTATTAAAGTAATACCGCTCAAATGCAAAATAACCAAATTAATGAGATGGTATAAAATATCAAATTGATCTACATATTGAATTGCCTTAAGAAGTGGTCACCTTAAAAGGCGGTCACCTTAAAAGGCGGGTCAGCCTAGTGAGATAAGATTATGTGTGTCAGCATTTACTGGACATAGCCTGACTAAAACTGAAGAAGGCAGAGACAGAGAAAGATAAAGAATGGGGCATTTCTTCAGGTTTAGTGGTGCTATGTGAGTGAGGTTTGATTAACTGCATCAGTCTGAGCATCAATGGGCAGCCAGGTCTTTAGTTCTCCCGGTGAATACTTTGCCTGCTCCACAATTTGCACTGCTGCAATGGAAATTGACCACGCTCATACTAATCTGAAGAAATGCTGCTTTTGCAAATGTCTTGACTTCTTCTTTTATGGTATTACAGTCTGTGTTTAAGTTTAATTTAATGATAGGAATATTTTACATCTAGGATTTAAAACATGTAAAAGTTCTAGGTGTTCTAGTGGTATTCTTTATCTATATTATTATTATCTTTTTTCTTTTTTTTTGACACTTTGTGTTGGATGCTTTTTACCTGGAACCACCAGGTCTTATTATAAAATGGTCCAGACTTGTGGGGATTTCTGAGCAGGGTGATCTTCTCCATCTCGGTGGCACTCAGTTTACCTGGAAGTTGATGAAGATAGTTTTGGAGACCTAGTTGGGCTGTTCGAAGTGGACTGATTATGACCAGAATCACATGAGCCGTTGTGTTCCACATGCATGAAATCTCAACCAGGAGGTCTTTGTTTTTGCTGAGTTTTTTAAGCTCATTGACTAAGGTGTTCACGTCATCTGGAATGGTTACATCCATGAGTATACATGTACTTTGTCTCTTGCTCCTATTATGGTGTCTTTTGGCTGCAATGGTACGGTCAGTGTTCACAAGCAGGTCGTACATCACGGAGGTGCTCTCTGTCTCGACAACCTTTTCAGACTGGTGGTAAATAGATGGATTATACATAGATAAATATATAAAGATCTACATTTTCAAACCAACTTAATGCAATTCGGGTTTGAAGAAAATGTGGTGTCTCTACAACACTGGATAAACATGAATGAGGTACTGGTCCTTCATAGGGCCTATTATTATAATAATTACTGCCACTATAAAAACCACTAATAGCTATATGAACTGCAACAACAAAACTATTTTTATTTCCAACACACTTTGAAAATTGCTAGGACTAATAGCACATACAGTTTTTGAAATTGGTTGGAATGGTTATCCAGTGTCTCACAGATCTAGCAACCTGAGTTTGAATCCCATGCCCAGTCTTTCTTATATGTACAATTTGCTTGTTCTGCTAATGTCTGCATCTGCTTTCCACCAGATACTTTGGTTTTCCCTTCCACAAAGCCAAAAACATGCAGGTTAGGCTAATTAGGCTAAAGCATGAATGTGAGCATGAGTGGCTCTGTGATGGACTGGTGTCCTGCACAGGGTTATGTTTTGCCTTTTTTTGCAGTGCTGTTGTGATAGGCTGCAGCCTCTACTTGACCGTCAATTGAATTTAAAGGGTATAAGTACGGGAGGCATATAGCGGTAGCGCCACTCCCACCAAGTAAGGAGAGCTGGGATCACGTTCTGTGTGCTTCCTGTGTGGAATATGCATCTTTCTCTGTGTGTGCTCTGGTTTCCTCCCACAGTGCAAAGATATGCAGGATAGATGGATCAGGATTGCTAAATTGACTTTAGTTTATTAGGGTGTGGTGTGTTTGTTCACCCTGTGATAGACTGACACCCTGTCCAGGGGACTGTTAATGTCTTTTGCATTATGCTTGCTGGGATAGGTTACAGTTATCCTTCTCGGGATTAGGAGGACTTTGAAAATGGTATGGCTGTACGTATGCTAAGTATTCACTCAGTTACAATATTAGGTCATCCTTTGAGTTATGTGGAAACACTGATGATGAGAAGATTGATTGAAGACGATTGACGAGAGATGGTTGAAGTATTTTAAATTATGAAAGGAATTAGTACAGTGGATCAGTACTCTTACATTAAATTGAGATGTAAATTCTTAAGGGCAAATTTCGACAACTATAGACACATGGAGGGGCGGCACGGTGGCGCAGTGCGTGACCCTATTTGGATTCAGCGGGTTAGAAAATGGATGGATGGATGGATAGACACATGGAATAAGTTACCTTGTAGTGTGATGGACAGTAAGACTGCAGGGACAGTTAAACCTGGACTTGATGTTATTCAGGGGGAATTAGGTGGATAGGATTGATGAGGTTTGTTAGGCTGAAAGGCCTGTTTTGGTCAAAAGTTTTTCTAATGTTCTTTCCAGGACTAGTTCCTGGCAGGTTAGGATCAGTCCCCAAAGTTCTGAACTGGACTCCGTGGTAATATATGGCTATTTGGGTGGAGAATATTAAATGAAAAATTTACTCAATCATTTAGCATGTTTTCTCCATGCTCTGGGTTGATTGCAGTAAACTCAAAGGGTCCTTGGATGCCTTAATTAGGGAAATACATTGTAGAGTCACCAACAACATCAAAGAAACTGTTAAAGAAAAGAGCACAGGACATCGCCTTCCCATGTTTTTTACATCCTCAAAAGTGGGTTTTAGGTTAATTGATAATCCTAAATTGGCCTGGTGTGTGTAATTGTACCCTACGTTAAACTGGCACCACATCTGAGGCAACACGTATTATTAGTATTGCTACAGAAATTATGAGTAATGTGTATAGAAAGTTCCCTAATCTACATTATCATTATAGGTTTTTCCAAAGTGTATTATTTAGAAAATACTTAATACCTAAATACCTAAACTGGTAACAGAGATTTACTGGGCTCATGACTAATTCTTCATCTTTCAGTGGCAGTTTTTAGGTAAACAAAGAAAATTTTACAAAGGAGAAGAGACCATTCAGTCTATCAAGCCTAAACTAGTAGCTATGCTGCGCCAATATCTCAGCCAAATACTTTTAAAAGTTTGCCAAAGGTTCCAATTCGACTTCACAACACTGTATTTGTTTTTGTGTAAAGAAGTGTTTCTTGGCTTGCATCATTATTTCCACTGGCATCTTGAAAATTGCTGCAGGGAGGGCAGGGCTATACAATAACTGAACCTCTGCTCTGGGCCCCTAAAAGGTAATACAGTCCCTTGGGGATTAATTAAGTGTGTTGAATCAAATAAAATCAAATCCTTAAAAGTATGATTTGCTATTTGTTTGAAAAAATTTTGCTTGATCAACTTTTTTGAGGCCTTTTCAAGACCTGAGCTAGCATCCCACACAGCCTCCTTTGCTCCAAAGGTTTAACTCCCTTAACCTGCCAGAGTAGGACATGCCTTTTATATATGGAATACATTTGGATGCTCACCTCTGAACATCTTCAGGTGTTCTTTTTTGTAGTATGGTAGCAAGAACTTCGCACAACACTCCAGATGTGGTCTCGCTAGCATAATATACAGTACGGTCTGAGCTTCACATTCCTTAATTTATATTCAACAGTTTTCATAATATAACAACATTTTATTTGACTTATTAAATTTTCTGCACTTTTTCTGTATATTGATGCTGTTGTGTTAACATAAACCCTTAAATCCTGTTAAGAGGTTGTTTCCTGTGACCATGTCTTGTGTTTATAACTCATGTTCCTTTTACCTGCATTGTGTACTTTACACACCACTACTGCATTTTCTAAGTGTTTTGGCTCTGTAGGTTGTGGCTAAGTAAAGAAATGACATCTCCACGATCTCAGAAATTTTGGGGCACCAACTGGGTCATATCATTTATTGGACACCAAAAGGAAAAGAAAAAGAAACGCTCTTTTGCGTATGAAATAAAGCCGTTGGGCTGACTAACCAAACTTTGAATCACACTCGGTGGGTCGCTCGTGCCAGAAATAGTGCCCCATTGCAGGAGGCTTAGGTTTTTGTGGAGGCTGGACCAGAATGGGCAGGGTCAATTGCTCTTGCTGGGCAGTTTCTTGGCACTGTGGGGAAACAAAGAGATGACAATGTTAGCATTACTGCCCTCTCATCCCAGTGGTTTATTACATACTTCTACAGAGCCAGTGAGGAGGTTCTCCGATGTGCATGTGTGACAAGGTTCATTTTGAATTGTCTTTATTGACTCCTCACTATCTGGTAGCCCTTCAATTTTAATGTCATTTGAAAATGTAGTACATTTATTCTGTATATGAGACTCAATATCATTAATATAAATTAGAAAGCATAACAGTCCACGGACATGCTCTGAGGGAATCCAATGCCCGATGATCTCACCCCACGATGAGGCTTCTCCTTGTATTTATACTGTCAATGTTGATTAATCAGCTTGAAATCCACTTTTTGTCTGTCACCTCTGATACTAAAGGTTTCTAATTTCAGAGTTAATCTTCAGTGCAGTGCTGTATTAAAGGCTTTTTGAAGGTCTAAGTAAATGATGTTGTATGCTTTACTTTTGCCTACTGCTTCAGCTGCTTGTTGAAAAGCGCCTAACAGATTGGCTTTGGCAGAGTCCTCCTCTCATAAAGCCATGCTGGCTGCGATTCAGGGTATTATTTTTATATAAATACTTCTCAATGTTTTTTTAATTCTTGCGAGGAGCATTTTCCGTGTTCATCTTTTTGTTTGTTTGAGTTAACCACTTTGTTCTGGTGGAGGTCATAGTGACATATATCATGTCCTCCAGTTGAACTTGGGGACAGTTAATCTTCTGAGATAACAAATATGGCAAATAAAGGCACACTGTGATATATCTTGTAAGCAAAATAATTTGAGACTGCAACCTCCTTTTGCAGAAAAAACATCTTCCCAATAAACATGTTTTAATGATTTTGCAATGAACAATGAAAGAATTGGAAAATTAGTTTTAAATTTGTTTTTACTGGTTATTTCCCAGTGGAATGTGAAAGAACTGCTCAGTAAGATGAAGTGACTCAGTTGTTTATTTCGGCCTAAATCATCTTTCAAATCCAGATGGTGAAAACTGAGGGTAAAGAGTTTCATCTGCAGCTCGTAATTACCTCAGTGCCCCCACTGAATTGCAAAAAAAAAAAAAAGTATAATAAATGATCATTAAATTAGACACTTGCCAACACACGCATTCTTTCAACACTTCATTCTTTGAAGAGAAAACAGCGTGAAAACACCTTCAACAATTATGTTAGATAACAAGCTGCTAATATGATGCCTAAATACTCATTAAGTAATCTGAGCCAATGGAGAATATGAAACCAACCATTTATGTGTTTGTGGAAAAAGGTAAAAAATTATTGTTTATTTCAAAAATAGTTGGAGGTTAATATGAGCTGAAAATGTTACAAATGGTTGGCTTTCAGATATATAGAGAAAGTCTGGCTGGTGACGTCTGAGCACTTGGGCCAAGGAGTGAATTTCAAGGCAATAATTTAAAATATGCAAGACTGCTATTATCATGAAATAAATTAAAATTAAAATAGTCTGGGATAGAGGAGTGGAGGTGGTAGAGGGAATATTGCCAACCTATACTAAAGGCAGAAGAACTATTGAGAAAATAAGAGAGGATCCTTGTTTTTCAAATGTTTAGACCTGTGTAGCATGACAGCTATTTGCGATCAGCTTCTCAAAGTGCTCTTGTCAGTGAGATAGCATTACAATACCTTCAGTTTGTATCGTTCACTTGTGTTTAGCTCATTTGTAAAACTGATCTTGAGGTGAAGTAGTAGTCTTCTTATGTTGGCTTCTGTGTCAATTGCAACAGTCTGCATTGCTGTAAGAGTCCTCACTCTAGTGTCATGTCCCATAGGAAAATCTTTCTGCTCAAAGGTTGATCTTTGACTGCTCGTGAGACATAAAATGGATTCTCATTTATGTTTCTTTAAGAATCAGCCTTGCTACAGGTCTTTTCCCTAAAATTCCTTAGGAGAAATAGCTTTAGACAAAAAGGAGACATGAGATACAACTGAGGTAAAAAAAGTCAGAATGGAGAATATGGTTTGAAAAGCATGTGATATTTTATGAAGTCTCTTTCTTCTTGTTTTAATCTCTTTTAAGACTTATATATTTGTTATTTGAATATTACTGTAGATGTCCCTACTACTAATTGTGCTTTAGGCTGCTCTCATTTTTTAAATTCTTCTATTATATCTAATTTTAAAACCATATTCTCTAGTCTTGATGTGCATGTCCAATATGATGGTATCGATGATTCTGTCTTGTAAAACGGTTTTAGACTCAATTGCTCGGCACAAGATACGCTGTAATAAGGGAAGACCTGCTTCCTGGCTAAATGAAACTACGCAATCGCTGCACCACGCCTGTTGAAGTGCGGAACGACATTGGAAAAAAGATGGACTGATTGTTTCTAAACAGAGTTTTAGGACTTCTCTATTCAACGTCCAGGTTGCAGTTAAGAAAGCTAAACATGATTTCTTCACTGATTTAGTATCCCGTCATTCTAAGAATCCTAGGGTCTTATTTAATTCAATTAATGCGGCCATTCACCCTCATTCTGTGATGGGATTAAATAGCACTGTTCTTTCATGTGAGCAGTTTCTTTCATTCTTTGTCAATAAAATTAATAAAATTCGCTGTGGTATTGTTCCAACTGGCTATGAACTTCCTACTGTTAATCATGGTATTGTCTTGGAATCTTTTGATTTTGTCTCACTTTCACAGTTAAAAAGAACTATTGACACCCTTAAACCAGCTCTCAGTCCTCTTGATATTGTACCACCACACCCGGAAGTGGAAACCTTTGATGTTTTGGGTCCATCTTTAGTAGCCATTATCAATGGTTCTATTAGTGAGGGAGTTGTGCCCTCATTTTTTAAACATGCTGCGGTACGTCCCTGTCTAAAAAAGGCAAAATTAGATCCTGGAGTTTTAGCCAATTTTCGCCCGATTTCCCAATTGCTATTTCTGGCTAAAATATTAGAATTGATTATTTATAACCAATTGGTTGATCACCTTAACTCCAATAATTTATTTGAGATCTACCAATCTGGCTTTAGGCGTTATCATGGTGTTGAGACGGCCATCCTTAAAGTATTCAATGACATCTCTATTATTACTGACTCAGGTGGCGCTGCAGTCCTTGTCCTCCTTGACCTGTCCGCTGCCTTTGACACTATTGACCATGAGATATTGCTGTTGCGGCTTAAACATCTTGCTGGGCTTAAAGGGGCTGCTCTTAACTGGTTCAGGTCATATTTAACTGGTAGACACTTCAGTAACTTTAAATTCGTCTTTTTCTTCTACTGCTCCTCTTAAATGTTGTGTTCCTCAGGGATCCATTTTGGGTCCTGTTTTGTTCTCTATATACCTTCTCCCTATTGGGGCTATTTTTAGGATATTTAACTTTTATTTTCATTGCTATGTTGATGATACTCAGGTTTATATTCCCGTCTGCAACTCTATTTTTATCTCAACTTCTGCATTTCATTCTTTCAAACTTTTTGTGCATGTTTTGACTGCTGCCTTTAAGGCCATATGTTTATCATGATTCTTAAAATCAGTACTCGAGGTAAAAGATATTGCTATTGTGAGAGAAGAAGATGTTACAATTGGTACTTAGAGGACAATCATGCCACTTTTAAGTGGTCTGTGGCTGGAAAAGGCCTGAAATACTGTTTCCGGTGACATATGTTACTTAAAAGGTATGATTGATTTCAGTATCCTTTTAAGTTTTAAAAAACGAAGTCAGCCCAATGGATAGGAGATTTGAAATCTGCACTTGAAGAAAATGTCAGCACTCAACCCACTTTGTTCAGTATGTTAACATGTTCAGCAGTACACAATGTAGGGTATCTGAAGAGTGGCCTCACCTAAAATATCTGGTGATATTTGAAGAATTTAACTATGGTATAGAAGTGTTAATTGTACAAATAATCTATGTGAAAGCAAAATACGTAGAGTGCAAAAATGTTTGCTTATCATAGAGGTATTATTTATATTTTTATTTTAAATATATTATTTAATATTAGGAAAGTTGCTTTCTGTGTTTTCTCATTTCTAATTTATAGTTGAAAATAAGTTAACATTACTTATTTCCTAATTCTTTCAAGATAAATTGGAAGGGCTGAGAGACAGAGCCTACTACACTTACATCCATGGCTATGCAGGAGTGACAAAGTTTGATCATTGCCTATCAGTCCATTTCCTGGATTACACACTTCTAATACTGTACTTGTAGAAAAAAAATCAATCAAAAATTACATGCTCTAGTACTTTTGTTCTCTGCTTGCTCCATCCCCTCTGTCCATCCTCTCCTTTCTTTGTATCTGTTGTGATGGACAGCACGCATGCGCTGGCATCCTGGTGAGGATAGAGCAAAGACTCCTACCCGGCTGATAGGCCAATGTAATGGAGGGACAGGGGGAGATAACCTGTCTTGACTACATTGCCCCTGACACACTAAATGGCACCATCTTTGGAGCATTGGTGCCCATTCAGACACTTGCAGGATATACTAGGAACTATAGTCCCATCTGGCAGCCCCGTTGAGTACGGTGGATACCACCAAGGCGGACTGCCAGGATTCAAGATCCCTACTTTCAGGGACTTCTGCTTGACCTGGAAGTGCAGGTCCTGCATAAAAGGAGCTGTTCTGTCTAATCTAAATGAGGAGTCAGTAGTGGAGGACAGACAAAACATGTAAATAAAAAACAATAAAAATTGTGTTTTCGCAATTGGGGAAAAAGAAGACTTTGTAAAGTAACATAGGTGTAATAAACCTTTTATTCTGCGGTGGGCTGGCACCGTGCCCGGGGTTTGTTTCCTGCCTTGCGCCCTTTGTTGGCTGGAATTGGCTCCAGCAGACCCCCATTACCCTGTAGTTAGGATATAGCGGGTTGGATAATGGATGGATGGATAAACCTTTTATTTGAACACAAGACTTATGTCTGTGAGGTTGTGTCTGGAGTTTGGAGTGATGCAAAGCCCCTTACAGGTCACACCATGTTCTCAGTTTTCTGCCAATTCTGTGATTTGTATGTTTGTACTGCTTGAATCCCATCATCTGCCATCACCTACTGCCTTTACACTCTCAGTAGTCTCACAGTGCCGGACGTGATTCTCAAATGAGAATACATGTGTGGGGACAACCCATTAAAAAGTTTTTTTGTGAATAGCAGCAAAATCCTGGTCTGCAAAGGCTACACCCTCAGGGCTTCTTCCTAAAATAATTTCTCCAGTTGCCACTGGAGTTTCAGTGAGAGAGCAGAAAATACTGAACTAAAGACTTGATTCTGAGATAAATCAATAAATCAACTGCACAACTGTCTTTCTGAACTAAGATCCTGGATAGCTAATACTTTTCTTGATCTGAATCAAAATAAAATGGAGGTGCTTATAGTGGGTCCATCAGCTAAAGCCCAAATTGCTCTTGGACTTCTCGGCTCTTTCTCTGTCTTTTGCAAACCTCAAGTCTGCAATCTTGGTGTTATCTTTGATAGTAACCTCTCGTTTGAGAAACAAGTTAATTCTGTAGTCAGGACTTGCTTTTTCTAGCTTCATCTATTAGGTAAGATCAAGTCTTTTTTATCTTCTAGGGATCTTGAGAAAGCCACTCATACTTTTATCTTTTCTTGCCTTGATTACTGCAACTCACTGTGTTACAGTTGGTCCAGAATGCTGCCGCTCGCTTTCTGATTGGGGCAAGAAAGTCTGATTCTGTTTCTGCAATATTAGCTTCTTTACACTGGCTGCCTGTCAGTTTTCGAATTGATTTTAAAATTTTGTTGCTAGTTTTTAAATCTTTACATAGGCTTGCTCCTGCCTATTTATCCGAATTGTGTGTTTTACACCAGCCATCAAGAATGCTTAGATCTTCTGGTTAGTCGTCTCTTGTTGTGATTCGTACTAAGTGTAAAACTAAGGGGGACAGGGCTTTTACAGCTGCTGCCCCTCGCCTGTGAAACTCTTTACCTCGTCACATAAAGGAGTCATCTACAATTGAACTGCTCAAAACAAGATTAAAGACTCATTTCTATTCACTTGCATTCCGTGACCTTCAGTAACACTGATGGTTTCCTCATTGTGATTATGTAATATTACTTCTATTTATTATTTATTTTATTTATGTTAATTTATTTTATTTCTGTTAATGTTATTCATGTTAATTGTATGTTTTTCTTTTATTCTATCATTGTAAAGCACTTTGGCCATAGTATTCCTACATTGTTTTAAATGTGCTATATAAATAAATTTGACATTGACATCGTTACTTATAATTGGACTAATCTCTTTATCCAAGGTCACTTACAATATTCTGTATAATATTGCTTACATTTCTTTTGTTTCTCCAGTTTTAGCACAGGCAGATGAAGTCACTTGCTTGTGACTACAGCTGTACAGTGGTGTCAGTAGTGGGATCTGAACCAACAATCTCAGGGTTTGAAGCCCCAAGTCTTAACACCTATGCCACACTGCCTGCCTTGTGTCTATAATAAGTATGATCTAATTGGAGCATAGCAATATAAACTACAGCAACTAATAGTATCATTCAGTAGTGTGGACTAGAGTTTTGAAATCATAGTAAAGTGTTTTATTACAACAAATAACTGTAGTGAGAAGTCAAGCAAAATGACACCTTTTATTGGCTAACTAAAAAGATTACAATATGCAAGCTTTAAAGGCAACTCAAGCCCCTTCTTCAGGCAAGATGTAATGATTAGTACAATAAACAAATAATTTATATACATTTCACCACATATTACTGAGCATGCAATGCAAATACTTTAAATAGCAAAAAAAAAAAAAAAATGAAGACACTACTTGGAAAATCTGAGCCCATTGTGTGACTTTGCTGAGATCTCTGCTGATGAGACACTTGTGGCAATACTGGGAAGAAAAATCTGGGAAGTATGAGACTAAGACTAAGTATTTCTTTGTGATTTGATCGTTGTCTATTAAAAAATAAAAACATATTAAGGAGATCTTATTTTTGATTTTTCATTCCTAGGGGATCAAATTATGTTACACAGTTCCAGCATAGTGACTGTGTACCTTTTCATATTCGTGTTTTCCAAACATGGACCTAACTGTACATTTTAGAATTTCCCAAGTTCACAGAAAAATAGTTTCAGTTTTTTGAACCAACTTCTGATCTTTTTTTTTTCTTTTTTAGAAACAATTATAATACTGTGTACTTCAGTTATATGGATTATTATCATTTTCTACACATTCTTCTTCTCCAGTCTTTATTGTGGCTTCCTACTCCCAAGTAGTACAAACATAAAAGAAAGATGAGAAGAGAAAGAACAGAATAAAAGAGAAGAGTTTAAGAATACATTGTAGATTGAAATTCCATCCATTTGTCTATTTCTTGAACCTGAAATTTAGAGTGTGAATCATGAACACAGTCCTACCACCATGATCTTCTGAGGTGTGCCTCTTCACAATGGGCAACTGCAAACATGAATGGAAAAAAGTACCTACCACTGTCCTTTTATCCAATGGCCATGCAAAATCCTCCTCCACTGTGGAAGTACAGTTCCAGTAAAGGGTTTTTGGGTGATGATGATGATGAAGTTAGTGTAAAATGGAAAAATCAAAAAGTCCCTCCATGTCCTTCTCTTCCTTTTTTATATGTACAATGACTTCAGCTGCACACTACAGTTCCCACAAGCCCTTCCACATCCGTGCAAACCTGTTAAAACACACAGACCCCATATCTACAAACCAGGTACCTGTGATCTTACTAACATTTAACAATCAACAAACTTGACATAATGTACAAAAATGAAACCCCCCTACATGGCAATGCTACAATTGACCCTCCTTTGGTATGTTTATGGGGTTTTTTTGCTGTCACTATCCTCAACTTCTTTATAGGCACCTTTTTGAAGTAGTTTAAATGTATATTTTGTTTTTCCCCTTTTAATTGATCTCCATAAGCCCAACTGCCCACACTGATTGCACCCTTTGCTGTTGCTACTATTAGTGTTATATTTGAAATACTTCCATGCAATACTTTCTTTCTTACAGTCAATTCTTTGTTGTGTTTCCATGTTCAAAAACATGTTCTTTCTAGCAAGCTGCCACCAGTTTTGCTCATTAGGCTATAAAACCACATAGCAGATAGGCAGTTACTGAAAAAGCAGGCTACCAGGACTTGGTTTATTTTTTTTTAACTTTATTTCAGCTAGTTTTTGCATATGCAGTTTTAGTTTCAGTTTAGTTTTTGTTTACTTTTGCAGAATAAAGCACTTTCAATTTAGTAGCTCAAGTGAAGTGGGTGTGAAGTTTGGTTTTTTTTGGTCTCATTTTAACATATGCATGGATGACTGTCTGAACTTTTTAAAGTATTTGTGTTATTTTTTTAATGAACTTAGTGCGTGAGTAGACACTACTGTGGACTAGAACTAAAGAGTGAATGGACTGATCATTTGTGGAACATTTTAATGCACCTTTTTGAAATACGGAGCCCATCTCTGTAGCACTGTAAAGAACGGTGTTTGAGGTCTCGGTATTTCTCTGTCTCTCACTGGGTCATGAATAACAAGATGTCCAAGGTGAAATGTGCTGGGCCGATAGCTTGGGGTATCACATTGTGTCTGGTCCTGGATACATTTTAGAGAGATGAATATGATAAATTCATGTCTAGCACATATTGAGGAGATGTGTATTCTTTGGAGAGTGGCTGTCTGTGAATGTAATATATAGTCCTGTTCCCAGCAATAGTTTACAAAATATAGGTCTGGCATATCTGATAATTGTTTTGAGATTACACTTTTATCTGTGAAGCTGTTTAATAAGAGTCTGGGAAAAATCTGAAAATTACAAAAAATATTACAACAAACACAGTTTCCAATTTGCAATTACTTCAGAATGTTTTAGTGACAAGTTGTGTTCCCTAGGGAGCCGTCTGAATCACAGAAAATTATAAGTAACATACAATGTGAAACTCCAAAAGTCGTGATACCATTCATATGCATGATTAAATTTGGATGGCAGAAACACACAATTTGCTTCTATGGGTGCAAATCAAACTAATGAGACCAGCTTAGAGGGCTGCACTGGCTTCAAGTTCTCAGTGATTTTTGAACTATAACAGTTTCTCTTTTAAAGTGCTACTTGGAGAGCATATAAAGGAGACAAGATACAAGACTCCTAATGATACCATCTTCCCTCACAATTCCAGAGTCACCAGCCAGTGACAAAGCTGACACTTTGGTAGCATCAAACCTTTCTTCTTCATTGGTTTTTGTAGAAGCATTTTTTTTCAAATGGTTCATTTCTTAATCTAAATAACTGTGGCACAGTAAGCAGTTCATGGATCCATTATCCTGGGTTCAAATCCTATATCTTGCAGTTGTCTGTGTGGAGTTTGGACATTCTCCTTGTGTGTGTTGTCACGCTTGGGTCACAGGCCCAGCGAGGGTTTCAAGAGACAGAAACTTTATTTGAATACTGGCAGAACAAACACAAGGCTTTTCGAGTTGTGGTCTGGGCACGCTGTCGAACCAGTTGCCACAGCTCCACCTCTCGATCAAAACAACATAAAATCTTCCTCCTCAAAGGGACGCGGTGGCTCGGGAGCCCCGAACGAAGTAGAGGATGTCTGAGGGAAGAGAGACAAGGCAGTGAGACACAAGGACAGGCACGGTGTGGACTTTTAAGTGTTCAAAACCCATGCGAGATGCAGACCACGCGGCACAGCAGCAAGCAGCAGGCTAGCAACTGATCCGGCAAAGAGGAGGTGAAAAGCTGTGTTTGTTTCCTATTGAATCACTGTTTAAGAGGGGGTTTCAGAGGAGCGGCTGCGTCCCCTTGGGGCTGCATTCATGTGTTCAGAGTGTGTGTGTGTGTGTGTGGGTGTTTCCTCTGTGTGCTGTGGTTTTCTACCCACTTATTAGGTGTACAGGCAAATGCAGATTTGCCTTTTAGTGGTTTGTGTGAGTGGGCCCTGCGATAGACTTGCATCCCACACAGGGTTGGTTCCTGCCTTGCATCCAGTGCTGCTGTGATAGCCTTTGGCCACCAATAACCCTGAATTGATTTAAGTGACTTTGTGAGTGAGATGACATGTTATTATTGTTAGACAAGAGTACATTTAAATGCCATTAGCTTTCCTCACCAATGACAGGGACATATCAAACTGACTAGAAGAAAATCTTCAAAGATTTATTGGGTCATGACACCAGGATACAAAAATGTATGTATGAGCATGAATAAAATGTGATGAATATTATGAGGTCAGGAATAGTGCCCTGAGCGATGGTTTCCTGTTGTAGAACTTTTTAGCTGCTTTGATGAACAAGTATTGTAAGTGATTAAAGTGTTGGTTCTCAGTTGCTTTAGCACCAGAAAGAGCATCTTCAGTTCCATGTTCAAAACATCATTCGAGCATTTCTTATTCAAGAGACATCAGACTGTTATAGGCATTGAACTTCGCTTTGGAAATTTGGTCTTGCTTCTAACACTGAACAGTGTCATACAGTGATAAGAAAGAAAAAAAATTTGCATTAAAAAAGGAGAGCTTGTTTCTTTTAGGTAATTCCTATAAAATATGTCATCTTAACCCTAACCCTTACCGTAGGTCTGTTCATATGAAATGATTTGGCTCCTTACATATTATGGAAATTTGGTACACGTATTTGTTAAATTTGTCATGAAAACCCTGTTTTTGATCAGATATCTGGAATGGAGTGGAGTTGTACATATTTTTGAAAGTTGAACAGCTCCTTTAAAAAAAATGGCCAATTTTTGAAATCGTCTGTCTCAAAACAGAGAAATATTCTGTGTAAACACAATTACTGATTAATTTAGTGTTGTTGTGGAGGATTATTTCAACTTATATATTTTCTTTACACCCTAAGCTGACAGAAGAGGCCATGATTCCCATTAGAGACAGTTGGCAGCCCAACGGTAGCCATGACTACCTAGCCCACTACATAGGGAGCTACCAGAGGTGTTTAGGGAAAGGCATTTTTGACCTCTATAGTGCAGTGGCAATTGGTAGACAATTTCTGGATGGTCTCAGTGGCCTTAGGTTCTTAATACAGCTGATTTCTTAATTGGGATTCAGTAAGTGGTGCTAAGGCAGGACTGGTCAGCCCATTAAGCGGAATAGGTGTTTGTTGTCAAGGGCACCATTTAGTCCAGGGGTGGGCAATTATTTTTTAGGGGGGTAAGGGGGGACTACATGAGAAAACCAGCTTGTTGAGCAGGGCCGAACACATTCTGTCAACTGTAACATTACAGTAAACATGTTATATTTCTTTTTTCACAGCAATAAAGTTAATATAGACCACATATAGACAGATGTTGTTTGATTTATTGGACCATGGAACATGCACACCATATGGCATGCTTTCTAACACAATCTACAATTCCTAACTGTGTAAAACCAAAAATTAAGATAAGAAATAAATTATACTGCATTAATCACTGATAAAAGATTTTATTGTCTCTGTACCTTTGGCAAGTTAGTGGAAACAATTAAGTCTTTGATGAGCTTCAGCTAGTGCACTGAAGTCAGGTGTAATTCCTGATGTTGCTATTCACAGTACAGCAGACAGATAGTCATCCCTGAGAGAAGATCTGTACATAGATTTATTGAATTTCATTTACTAAGAATGTCTGTTCACATATGTATGTTGATCCAATGAGGACAAGCATTCTCTGAGCTAGTCTTCTCAAGTGTGGAAAATTCTTTTTTTTTGAGAGAATTGTACAAAGTCAGTAATGGTACTGACTTGAAGTTTTGCCAGGAATGCATCAAACTGCAAGTCTATAACTTCAAGTTGTACCTCACTGGGTGCACTGTCCACATCACATGTAAAAGGAGAGGAGATGGAGAACATTTCAATTTCCACTGCTTCAAAGTCTTCAGATCACCTGGAAAATTCACCATGCAGTGCACCATATCCGTTAAACTGATCAGCAGGTACAGTAGATTCTTCCCTCTTGGTATGGGATGGTGTGTCAATATGTTATTTTTACTTGCTGATAAAGAAGGCCTTCCTCGTGAAGGCCTTTACTGGGCTCTGCATATCATGAACAAAAAGATCTTTGCTTTGCAATTTTGTATTCAGTTCTAATTCTGTATTGAATTCTGACACGCAAGTACTGCCTTCCGCACCTGCCATAGGCCGCATTCGGCCTGTGGGCCTAACAATGCCCAGGTCTGATTTAGTTAAAACATGATAGTGTAACTTTGTGCCTATAACACTAATTAGGAAAAACTGCTTTATGATGCATCATACTACCGACTGTGCACTCATAACAGTAAAGGGTCCCACACTGTATTATACAAGAGTTCAATGCTCAAAACAACAAGGGGTATCCCTCCTCCCAATCCTTGATGTATCATATGACCAACATCATGCTCTTAACACCAAGGGGGACCACCCCCCACAGTATCATACCACAGACTGCACGCTTGAAGCACCACCGCCCACTTTTCAATGTCTCATACAAATGACTTCACCATAAATCCAGGGTGAAAAGCTGTGCGATGTACATGTTCAGAATTATGAGGAATGGCCACTATATTTACAGCTTTGTCTGTGGGTTCCATGTATACCATTGACTTATTAAATTGAGGCATCTGTGAATTTTACTTCCATTATTTATACAATTACTTTGGCATATGTGTTTGGGTAGCACCAGCAGTGAACCTTAGGCTCCATATGGGCTTTGGCTGGTACTGTACTAAAGGAGCACACTTTTTGTTATGAAGTTTAGGTCACTTCTTCTTCTTCTTCTACTTTGTTAATATTTAGACTCTTAATCACTTCTAGTTTTGTTAAACAATGACATGCAACTAATCACTAATCTGGTCCCATCTGTACTTTTGTGATTTTATCATAAAGTGTCAGTTTGAGTAAAATATTTGGAAAGAAATAAGGCATGAAGTGGCAGACTGAGAATTCTTAATTTGCTCCATTCCACAAAACATTCCAAGGTTGATCTCAGAAAAGGAAAATCAGCAATATTAGAAATGTCCAACGTGGCAGAATGAGTGCAATAACAAATTATAAAATTAAATGATATATGTCATTAATAGCAAGAATTGGCTTCTAATTAAAGAAACTGTTTGGAGCAAAATCCTTAGTCACAACAGTCCTTCAGAAGCTGATTTGGGACACCCCTGCCATAAAGACTGTCTGTTTAAAGAAAGTTCTGGAAGGGAACCAGCATAAGAAAGAGAGAGGTGGGTTGGACCAAATTTGGGAGGTTTCCTCCAGAAGGCCAGAAGACCAGCAATTGTGGTCTGTAAGGAAACAGACAGACCAAAGTTGCAATGCTTATCCATCTCTTACAGTAAATGAGTGTGGCCCGAATGTGAGCAGACAGGCCTGATTTTTTAGAGGATACCCCTAAAATTGATTCTTAGACTTAGCCCGGTCAATGGTGCACAATGGGGACTTAAAGACTGACTCCTGCCAGTGCATCAATGAGTTTAGCGTTGGGAGATGACTTGAAGAAAAGGTGTGTGAAGAGAGGCTATAGGTGTGAGGAAATTAAGAGATTGTGACATACTGATAGGAGGTAAAAGGCTCTGTGCAGTTTTGCAGTATTGGGAGGAGGGAATTTAATGGGTGACAAATTTGCATAGGTTTGGAAGAGTAGAGGTTTATGCATTTAATTTCTTAACCCTGTTGTTACCGCTAGGCTTCACATCCGTCATTCACAATGCCTCTCCTGCACTATCTCTGCTTTTGTGAGTCGAGAATTTGTCCCTTTTCTGGGCTTCATTGGACTCCAGAATTGCAGTAACCCCTTGCTGGGTTGTAACCATGAATGCTGTCATGTCTGACTCATGCTCTTAGTTCAAGGTGGACAGTTCATGGTACTTAAATTATGAAGTAAAACTGACAAAGAAGGAATCAAACAACAACCTTTTGATTTTCTTTTTGTTGTACTTCCACTTTTGATCTGCAAAAAAATAAGATGCTTCTTTTTATATTACAGTAGATAGAAGTACGATGCAGCATTTTGGGTCTGATTTGATTCCAAGAATTGTGGTAACTTCTGGCTGGGCTGTAACCATGTATGCTGTCATGTTTGACTCAGTCTCTTAGTTCAAGGGGAGCAGTGCAAAGCAGAACCAATCTATTAGATCACCTAGGTGGCTGCCTAGGTTACCGTTTATGAAACTTAAGGGGCACACGGTCAGGATATTCAAGCAACGCATGTTCTGGAATCCTAATTGCCTGACTGTGCTGTGTATACCGAGGAGTGTGATTTTGGTAACTCAAGGGGTGCATGTGCTGAATAATTAGAGGGACTTTCCCACCTAGGGCTCCATATGGCCTTCGACTGCCACTGGTTCTTAGTGCTTGAATTATGAAGAAAAGCTGAAAAAAGCAGGAATCAACCTGCAACCCTTTGATTCTCCTTTGTGTTGCTCTGCACTTCCACTCTCCATCAAGCCTTACTTAACATGCCCCTGCAACAGCACATGATACTCCTTTATATATTACTGAAGACAGAATCAGCACTTTGCTGAAGCAGCAGGCAATGATAAAATAAAATAAAAAGATAACAGAAAGGTTAGCAAGAAGAAGTTGATTATAAATACTAGGGGCTAGTCAAGTCAACATGACACTAAAGAAAATCCTGTGAGATGAAGTAAATATTGAGGATGATAAGACCTTCTTGGTGCTGGGGGACATAAGCTCTCCTAATGGGAACACGTGGGATACTGAGTCTTAATATGAATGAACAATATGGATTTGCCTTCGTAACTTGTGAACAGTTCCGGACATGCACCTGGTGACAATGGAGGGAGCTCTAATATGGAGTCCCTATTACAATTACAAGTCCAATCTTGATCCAGAAGTAATTTTGAGCATGAGATGGGGCAAATGATAAACTGTCAGAAGAAAGGAATGTCCACACATAAGAAGGGAAGCAATGGAAAATTAAAGAGAGGTATAGTTTGTGCAGTACTGTGGTGGAAGAGTGGACAGACCACATAGTCTGACATCTATGATGTCCAATCTGCTCAGAATGACCCCGAAGAGTGATGGCAGGAATTTTGTTTCCTGTTGTTCATTTTGTACATTTTCTATTGTCCTCCCTTACACTGTTTTTTGATTATTTTTGCTCTCCTTGACTTCTTAGGTTTAGTTGTTTGAGGATGCTACAAGAGTTCTCCACCTATCATTATTTACAAAGTAAACACTATCTTATTTGCTTAACCTTATTCAGGATAACTGAGGGTTGTCGGAGGCAATCAAAGTAGTGTTGTTCATAAGGCAGGGACCATCCTGGATGGAGCACCAGTCAATTGCTGGGCTCAAACCTGCAAGATCTTTGGGAAAGATGTGGGAGAGAAAAGACACACTGAGAATACGTAATGACCAGGCAATCATACTGTGATGATGGATCCAAGAGAGAAGTCGCTCTTAACAGTCTAGCTCTTTTCAAAGTTACTGATATCATTTATTTTCAAAGCAGTTGTCTTAATTCCAAAGGTCACATAAAAATACAATTTCCCTTTGAGGATAAATAAAGTGTATCAAATACCAAAAACAAATAATTGCTTATTGAATTTTTCCTCATTTAGCTGTATTTAATAGAGCTTTAGAAATTAACAACAAGAAGTAAATGAGGTGCATTCGTTGATTAGGCAAAGGGTGGAAATTAAGTGCGCAGATGTGTGCTAGTGTCATAGCATTAGGTTTGTGGTGTCACTGGCTTGTTAATATAATTATTTTGAGCACTGTTTGATTGATTTTTACTAATTAGCTTTTCAGCAGGTGGTTCGCTGAATAATCCACTCCCACCACATGACTAGATGTTTATAGATATGCATATTTAGAGTTTCGTCAAACGTATGGGCTGAAGTTTAGTGTCAGAAAAGTTATTAAAAATCAATCACTCTTGTCCACAAATTTTCACTTTGCAGGAAGAAATGTGCTACCCTGTCCAGTAAGAGACACACAATAAATTGGCCTACAAGGAGAAGCCTGCATTCTTTGAAAAGCTGCAGTCATCCAGGCCTTACATATCTAAGATTTCAGACTTTCAAGTAAATCAAATAATTTAAGGTTGCAGGGGAGGCTGGATGGCAGAAGCGAGTGTGTTGTACAACAAAAGCTGGCATTTGCACATTCTGGAAACTGCTGCAAAGGAAAATGTCAGGATGTTTCCAAATGCAGATGCCCATTGTAGGACCTGCCATTCATTGCACCTCCATCCAGTCACAATGCCTTCTAAACAATTTGAGCTAAGCAGTGCAGATTCTTTGTTTGCACACTTTCCTGCAGGCAGGCTTCGTGTCTTCGCCGGATACATTCCGCCAGCCTTTATCTCCCTTTCCAATCGTGTCCCACTAGACATGGCCGCTCCCACTTGTATCCTTGCATTGGCTCGTTTGTTCTCCTGATCACGTCCCTTCTTACGTGCTTGCATTGAGTAGGGGATTTGAGTCAGTTGGGATGTGTTACTGAACTCCTTTCATTGTTTGAGAGCAAAAATGATGTTAGGAGAAAGAAAAAACAATAATAATAAGAAGAAGAAGAAGAAAAAGAAGAAGAAACTGTCAAATCATTGTATAATCCTATTTCAAGAACAAGAAATGTTTAACTAGGAAGGCACTTAAACAATCAAGATTCAAAATGTACCCATGAATAATGAATTAACCAAGGCTACCTCGATGCTTCTGCTTACTCTTGTCAGGATTTGATGTACTGCAGCAATGTCTCTCTTAGCTGATGACAGTGTCTGTCAGCATTAATGGGAAAGGCAGCCTGTGCACAATCACAGCACAGCAGTTTCACTAAGCAAGTAGCCTTTCTTAAATAAAACATCTGTTTCATAAAATGAATGTTGAGGAGTGAGGAGACTTCATTTTGTGCTATGATTTACATTAAGCATAAGCCGGATGGAGAATGCAAATCAGAAGCCATAAACAAATCAAATATATTGTGGTCTATTGGAAATAAAGATATCCATCAATTTTGATCAAAATACATTTGGCAGAGAATGTATTTTCCTAAAGTGCATGTGAAATATAATAAGGGTAAATTTTCTTTGGTAGAGTTAGGGCCAGTTTAATTTGCTACATTTGATTTTGTGTTTGCTGCATCTGACTGTGCCTTTCTTAGAGATATAATTCTACATCTGTCTCTAACAAGTACATTAGTTGAAAGATAACTTTTAAACCACATTATTAGCTAGTCGGCTGCTTTATTTGCTATATATTACTAGGATATTAAAATTCTTACTCATGCTTTTCCTGAATAGAACAAGCAAACATAACCAGGGATGCATATGACACCCTTCGCAACAATAAAATCTAAATGAATACACATTAGAATAAATAAAATATGAGTTATTCAGTAGTTACTTATATGCCACTGTCAGCAGTGCATGGCCTTATATGTGACAGATCCCTTTAAAGAATAAGTCCAAAAGCATCCCGCCTTTTCTGCAGACACACAAATATCTTGGAGATTTCTTAAAGATTTTGTAGAGCAATGGATACTCACTCTGCAGTTGGGGCAATTCCCAGTAAGAGTGGTCCACATCCAGAGTCACAGCAATTTACCCTTAAACCCCTCCTCCTCCTCAAGCCATGTTAGGCAGTGGCAACAACTGAATGATCAGAGCAGATCTTATATAACTCAACCAGATGTTTCCAGCAATGCTGCAGCACAAATCTCAAGAAAGTGAAGAACAAATGTCTTTACTGATCTCCACCCATGCAGAAATTAGCATATGGTAAAATACATTTTTAATACCTTAATAAAAAATACTTAAAAAAATAAACATTACTTCATCAAACCTGCTTAGTATTATTCAGGGTTGCATTGGGGCCAGAGTCTTTATTGACAGCACTGCCCACAAGGTAGGAACCAATCTTGGACATGGTGACAGCCTATTACTGAGCCCACTCGTGTACACACTGGTCAGTTTACAGATGCTGAATGAGGTAACATGGATTGGGCATGTGGAAGGAAAACCCATACAAACATGGAGAGGACATGCAAACTCATCACAGACAACGACTGGGCATTGAATTCAAAATAGGGTGGCTTGAGCATTGAGAAAGCAGGGGCATTGAGGCTATTATTTTTTAACAGATATTATATGTATATTCTAAAGTTCTTGGATGTTATCCCGGTTTAATATTTTAACTGTCTGTTTTGCCACCAGCCCAAAATTAGTGCAAATATTGTGTGACATTAAATATGTATGAGTTTGTTTAGTATTAACAATGTCTCCAATATTTTTAAATAACTGCCTTCGCTCCTAGACGGGGCAAACTTGATATGAGTACAGCACATAAATGATATTTTTTAAGTGTCATATCTAATGTAAAATATTTGCATAGTTCTTTAAAATGGGCTGAGATATACTGTGTACAATCACCCTTAATGTTGGAATTAATTGGGGAACGGCTTATTGTTATTCCCATTTAGGTGGTTTATTTAGTTGGTAAGCATGGAGGTATTAGCTACAGTATGAAGTAGAGGGTATGAATGTACAATGATCCACATTTCACCTGCTCTGTGTCTTGGTGCTCCTACTGTACAGAAAGATCTACTTTTTCTATTTAACTGCATGGCTACATTGTGTTCCTAATTTCAGGAAGTTCAGTCTAGGGGCCAGTTACTCCCCTTGCAGGCATGAACAGAAAGGTGGATCCCTTTAGATCTTGCCATTAGTGATAATTAAAGAGAAATTGTTGAATCAACATCACAGGCAGGTACCGGGTTTTCACAGAGAGACCCCTCATCATAGGCATTTTCATACTGCCAACAAGATAAGGTAACTCCTTCAGAGTATCTGTCTTTCTGCCTAGCTACAGTTTATAGTCACTAATATTAGCTTATAAGTTTATCTGCTTCTTCCATAGCCATTTTGTTATGTTGGGATTTTGCTAGCAACAGGCAAATGGTAGGAACCAACTCCACATAATGAAAGTAAAAACCAATGCTCCTGAAAAGCTAAAGCTTCATCTGACAATTTACTGTATATGTACAGTATACAGTATGTATGTACTCTATGTATATACATGGTATATGGGTATGTACTGTATATTTATATTCACACATGTGTGAATATCCATCCATCCATCCATTATCCAACCCGCTATATCCTAACTACAGGGTCACGGGGATCTGCTGGAGCCAATCCAAGCCAACACAGGGCGCAAGGCAGGAAACAAACCCCAGGCAGGGTGCCAGCCCACCGCAGTGTGTGAATATATATATATATATATATATATATATATATATATATATATATATATATATATATATATATATATACTGTATATATATAGTCATGGGCACCAAGCATGGATTGATGTTCTGGGCAGGGTGGTTCAAGGTTTCTTACCAGGCCAGCAGACCAGTTTAACGGAAGGACAGATGGAGACCACTCACATGGACTGTTTGTTCCCTCAATACAGTAGGTTGCATTCTCCCTGGGCTACGGTGGATACCCACAGGGCAGGATGGGAACTACAGCTCCGTTAGACATCCCTGCCGGGTTCCATTGGTGCCGCTAGGAGGAGCTACATGAACAGATCATGTCTACCTTAATAAACTTCTGCCTGATCTGAAAGGACATCCTTAATGCTGAAACACCAGAAGTACTGCTGAGTCTGGCATAAAAGGGCTCAGATATCTCACCTCAGGGAGTCAGAGTTGAAAGATGGGGAAAGAAGCTAACCTGGAGGAATGGAAGGAGAAGAAGAAAAAGAGGGAAAGAAGAGAATTGTACTTGGGTGATTCCATTACTAAAGAAAGAAGTTTGTAAAGGTATTGTAGAAATAAAATTTACTTACTCAAACCCAGGATTTCTACTAATATTGGTATGTTTGACGGATTGATGGCTCAAGGGTGCCCCCTACAGGTCACTATATATTTATATATAGTATAGTATAATAGTATATATGTGTGTGTGGGTGTGTGCACATGTGTGTGTGTATCGATGTTGGCATAAAAATGGAAAGAACAGATTGGAAAGTTTTGTGAACCTTATGTGCTTGCTATTTAAAAATCACAATCTGTTTGCAAGTAGAGGAGTATGCAGTTGCTGCTTTTGATTAGTACAGATTCCAATTTAGTCCTGGGTCTTGTCAAGCTGGACAATTAGAAAACTTGACACGAAAGTTTGTGGACAACAATGCAAAGACTGACTATCCAAGTAGCTGTCCCTTTTCTGTAAAAGAATTGTGCCTATAGATCTTTTCTTGATTGGGCTATTAATAGGACATTGTTGAATGCCTATTATATGCCTTTTGATGTTGTTTGCTTCTGCATATCTGTGTTGGTTGTTATGTCATATCTACATTTTAAACAATTATATAAATTCTTAAAAAATGAATTTGTTATCTCTAATAGGTGTATGTTCATCAAGTTCAAAAGTGTATCTAATGTGTTATACAAAGAGAGAGATCGCAGACCTCTTGGAACACAGAACTTGAATTTTAAGAATAAAGAACTTCACTGTGAGATTGTCTCCTGGCCTGTATGAACACTACCCCCATTTCTAAGTATTCACACATTTTCTCTACACAAAAGTCAAAGTCAGCACACCTCAGGTTATCATTTGGATTGTTAGGGTGCTGCAGCCCATGGTAAATTTAAAAATAACATCCACCAGTTTTTTTTTTAATTTGTTTTATCCAATGAAAATAAAATTTACTATGCTTTAAAAGAAAATAGATAACACCCTAAGGTCAAATAATTGTCAGCTCCAGGTGTGACATATAGGGTGTGGCAAAAGACAGAGTCAGAGGCAAAACAGTTACAGAACAGTTCACAGCATATGCCCTTTCTGTGATTTGACCATGGGTATAATTCTCAAAGAACTAAAATATTGGAAAAACTCACAGTTATGCATTCTCCATTGTCAAGCTCTTATATTACCATACACTGTCGTGCTAGTTTTGGGCATTATGATTTTTTTAGCATGAAAACAGGCAAAATTGAGTTAATTTCCAATATTGATTATCTCAAATATGTGAATTGGAAGCAAAAGGTGGAAAGATATAATTGCTAAAAAATTACCTTTATATAGTTGTGTCACACTTGCATGTCTGAGGAACACCTTCCTGGCTCATCCTTTAGTAAGCAATACCACTCCGGGGCAAGAGGGGACACTGTTACGAATGGTACCATCTCTTGCTGTTCCTACAGCATGGACAAGACACCCAATGAGAGGCAACTGACTCCACTCCTCTGAGGGTGATATATTCAAGGAGCTCCTAGAAAGTGGTGTCTCATTGTGGACTAACATTTGGCAGAGACAGAGCTCTACTCCAGACCTGAGAAGTTCACAAGAACAATTACAACACTTTATTTTGCATTACGTACACTATTGCATGCTATTTCTGTTGAAGCCTATCTTGTTAATTAAACAGGGCAACCTGGTTGGTGCCTCAACATTTATTTTGGATCCTTTGTAATATCTTGGATGACCACTATATATACAGGTCAGTTGTCAGGTCAAAATGTTACACTAACTGGCCTGGTTTTATGGCGTCTCTACTGGAAGGGACAGAGTCTTCTTGGGCATTTTGGGCAGAACTAAGTGTCTTCTTTGGTCGGATGCTATGGGGACAAGAGAAGAGAGAAAGTATTGTTAGCACCAGTGGTATTGCTTACCTCCTGACAGTCTATAAAGTGATTACCAGGTGCACAAGCATGACATGATATAATATATATATATTCCATAACTTTAAAGGTGTGCAATGAACTGGCATCACATCCAGGATTCATTCCTATCTTGATCCTTTGCAGCTGAAATGGATTCTGGCCTCTGGCAATGTTTTAGTTAGATTAACTTAGTTTAGAAATTTGATAGACTGTGATCTACTGTATAACCATATTAAACTAATGCCACCTGTCAGTAGAAGAGGAAAAAATAAAACTTCTTTATGTTCATTTTCTGAAAATAGTCTTACTCAGATAAAGCATGTCAAGTTCCTTTCTCATCCAGCCACCCAGTCGCTCCAGGGTATTCTACAGTGCAGTATGAACTTGTGTCTCTCATTTTTTGATGATCATGATGATGGTAATGTCTCTCTTCCACCCTGAGAACCCAATCCAACATCGGGAGGGTTAACTGGGTTGAAACAGCAGCAATATTAAGTATCAAGGCACAATGAGAAGACAAATAAAATCTTAACTACAATAAAAATACAATAAGAACAGCCTAACCAGAAGACACTACAGTATGTTAAAGTAATAAGTCACAGACTTCAATGCTGGGGGCTGATGAGATTTCTTTTTTTGCTGGCAGGTTGATTAAATACAACTACTGACTGATGCAGTAACCTATGTGGGCAATTTACTGGCATCCCAGTGTATTTTTCATGTGGGGAGCAACAGGAGGTAAGGAAGTTTACAGCTCCTACTTGCCCACAGATGTATGAGCTCCAAGGGATTCCTTCATTATTATTCTGTATCATCCATCTGATGAAGTACATCTTCCTGATGTTCCATTCTTTCCCCACACTGCACAATTGACTTTTTTCTTTTTATTGACCAGTTAAGCAAGTGTAAGCCATTGACCTGACCAGTTTAGTTAGTGCAAGCCATTGAAATACACCATACCCTGACATAATTAAAAAATATAACTGTTTTAAGCGAACTATTTCAGCACTAGAGCATAAAATCAGACTTCACGAAGGAGGGCAGGAGTTCAGCCTTTAACAAAAACATTCTGCTTGGCAGCATCCAGGGGAATTCATGTGTGAGATCAATGATCAGTGCACTAGCAGCCCCAGATGATTAATTATCATAACACCCAGACTGAATAAGACTTCAGGAGTTGAGAAGTTTGTTGCTGCGTTAGGGAGTCTGATATTCCTGAATGAAGCTGGCAGTGTAGTTAGCTTGTTTTAGGCTGTTGTGTTTGTAAAGTTAAGCTGGGGGTTAAATCTCAGGACTCCCTTCAGGTGAATTACCGCTACTTACGTAAAGGCTTAAGGTTTGCCGCAGGTGTTCACTACGCATCTGGCTGGCTACATGTAAACAGTATTTATTTCATTTTTTTTGCTGTTTCTAAAAGGCAGCCTGAAATAGATTGGCACCAGCTCCTTATGACACATATGGAATGGCAGCATCATAATAAGTAAGAACCATCCAAAAGAAGTACCTGAGGGTTCAAAGCATGGGATTAACAGGCAGGTGAAGCAAATATGAAGTTGCAAATATTGCGGAATGATGAGAACAGCTTTTGACTGAAAGAAACTGAGAGAAATAAATTTGTTGATGCTGACAGTAGCTGATGTGCTAAAGACAAAGACATTAGTCAGAGGCTAACAAGTCAATGCAGGCTGGCAATTAACTCAATGACATGCTGTAAGCTGGTTTTGCAACTGTAAAGCATTTTGAATCATAAAAAAACAACAGAAACTTACAGGCGTTGGGTCCACATTAGGCTTTTAAGTGTCTTTTGTTGCATTTAAGGAGAACTGGAAATACTGTAAGTTTATCTTGGAAAAATACTAAGGGGGAGCATGTAGTGATAAAGTCTGTGACCAGCAGAGGGGTGTTGTAGCACCCCAAACCTCAGACACCACCACACAAACACAAGTCCTGGGTTGAATTAAATGTTTTATTATCAACAATACATTCACAATGGCTCTCATAAAACACACAATTCCCCTTTTAATCCTTTCTTTCCACTCCTTTACACCTCCAGACGAGCTTTGCCCTTCTTCCACCCAACTCCAACTCTCCCGGATGTGACAGGATGGTTCCTTTTATCTTGGACCCAGGAGTACTTTTGATGCCAGGGCATATCCTGATGGAATTACTTCTGGGTAAATCAGAAGTCTCTAATACCACTTAGCATCATCCCCTGGTGAAACCCAGGAACACCAACAAGGCTGCTGTATGACACCACAACTCCCAGCATGCCCTGTGGGTGTCCACTGGTACAGCTGCCTCCCAGGCTGCTGCCACCTAGAATTTCAGGGGAGCATGTAGCTTGAATAATCCCCCTGTCCTTCTTTTAAGATGGCCTCCTGGCTGGGTAAAGTTCCTCCATCTAAACCTGCCAGGATGCCAGTGTAACCCATTCTCCGGAAGACATCCAATGGGAAGGGACTCCATTCTGGCAGGGATGCCAGTTTGTGCCTGCCGTCCATCACAAGCCCATAAGCAAAAGTCATCAAGGTATACGTAAGAATTTTGAGGAGAACATTCAGTCCATAAATCCTATTTGTTTATTATCCAGATTCTTCTTAAAGATTGTTAAGGTTTCTGATTCAGAACTAGTAGTAATAGTAGTAATATTGTTATGTGTAGAGAGTAATATATTGCTTAATTTCAATCTCTTAAAATGCATTACAGCACATACTTTTTATTGTTTTTCTACAGATTGTAATAACATTATTATAACGATATCTGAAATCAAAGCTTGCTAGAAAGCATACCAGGGTAGGCTGATCTACACATGGGTTTGATATTGAAGAAGGTTATTAGGACTATTTATCTATTATATATCATTTTTTCTAATCAACTGTAATGGCCGTTTTATTCACAAAACATTTTTCATGAGAAATACATTACAATAATTCAAAAGCACATTTTTTTAAACATCATCTTGGGCATCAAGTTGCTGGCTTTTAATCTAACAAGGGTGGTAGATGTGGCAAATGGGAGAACCAGCACAGTACAAAAACTGTAGGCATAATTAACAGAAGGAAGTGCCAGGTAGCCCATGAAAAGATTCCCTGGAGGAAGAACAGAGCAGGTCTTAAATAGTGATAGATACCCAGGGACTCGTTCAGACTTGCTGTTGGTAAAACAAGATTAATGCAGAGGTGCCACTTGCTTTTGTAATGTTTAACACAAGAGGAAGTGTAAGAAGAGTACCTTTAACATTACAGGTATAGACGTATAATTTTTAAGTGATACCAAATGTACACAAAGGTCGAGAAATAACATGACAGGTATAACTTGCACTAAGCTTTACAGAGTCTCATAGGTCCGTTGGTGTGGGCATCATCTTAATATGTATGATTTAACAGCTCTGTTGGCCTTTAAAACATTGCAATTGTGTTGATTTTTAAGTAACATCACAAGAGAGGCCCACTGAAACAAGCTATTTAAGATGGCAGGCTCAGTTATGGGACACCTTCTTGACATGCTGGTGGTACAGCAGACTCTTTTTTTTCTACTGAAGGTGGGTTCCTTTAATGTTGGGATTAACAGGTTGCGTTTTCATTAAAAATGCTATTCTTTTCACACAGACCGCAAACTTTAGGCTCTTTGTTATATGGGAGCATATATTCCAAAGTAAAGTATTGTATAATACCTTCACCTGGAGAAACTATGGACAGAATAGCAATGAAGGCAAACTATTTTTGTATTGAATGTAATCTAAACATAGTATCTTTATCAGAAGCACAGGCAGTAGCACTAAATAAAATATGCAACCTGGACTACTGTAGCTGTAGAAGTTTTAAGATGGTCGTTCACTCCAGGTAGCACAATTCTTCATTACAATGCCTCTTTAAAGGCACACAACAGCCTATGTGATTATCAAATGTAAAGATGAAAGACTACTCTTCTCTTGGTTGTTGTCTGTTTTTTAATTCCCTATCTGTTAGGCCTGCCCATGCTGTGAGTGCTGAGCCATGCCCCTTGTTATCCCTTAAAAACACTCAGAAAATAATTTATATACAAATACAACATTGAATAAGTCAACAGACAAAAAATAATTTTAAAACGCCATCCTAATCAAATAATAATGCTCAAATAAAAACAAACAGGTAAATCTGAAACAAGTCAAGCAATTCCAGTAATGTCAGTTCAGCATTTCAATCTATACAATAAAGTTTACGTAATTCCTCCTGCGGGCACACCTTCATCATCAGAATGGCACAATTAATTTGCAAAGGAAAACTTTGCAGGTTCCAAAATTTTCATCCATGTGTCACATGTTCTATAACTCTGGTTCAGTAACATTACTTATAAAAAGGCTCATCAAATCGATATGCTGATTAAAATGGAAGGCTTATATTTATGGGACACACCCTTGTGAAAAGGAGAGAATGAAAGCAAAACTAATGATATTGTGAATAATACTGTACATCCTCCCTCTGACACTTATCAGTGAGTGCTTTTAGTTAATGAACTGGCTGTGCTACCAGATTGAATTTAAGTAATCAACATAGACCTCAGTGTTAATGTTTGCAGTGCACCATGTAATTCATGTTTCTGTTATATGCCATTCAATATGGGATTCATAAAAGCAGTATTAATGTTTGTGAGGTGCCATCTGTTGGTGTGGCAAATGCAATGCATATTTCTCTGTTATATGCATTCGGTATGGGATTTTTAAAAGCGGTGCTAATGTTTGTGATACACCATCTATTGGAATGACAAATGCAATGCATTTTATTACTAAAAATGTTTGTGATGCATCATATTTTGGAATGACAGAGACATAGAACCTGATGGACACACAGACAAACACACACTAACACTTATCCTTAAATTAAGGTGGATATTGCATCGATCTTCCAGTTTTATAATGGACTGTGATATCTGAAGATTAGCTAGATTTCAGATATGTCTGTTTCTCACTTTTCAATACACTGAGGCCAAACAGTTCACAAATCTGTCTTCTAAGCCCACTTTTCCTACTGTACGGGTTGTGGAAAGCCACAGTCTACGCTGGCAGTATGGGGTCCAGTTCTTCAGTTCTGTACTCATACACACAAGAACACTAACCACTCCAGCATGGCTTTGGAAAGTGGGATGATAAATGTGGAGAAAAAAAATCACTCAGATATATAGAGAGCATACAAACTCCACAGGCTGTGATCAAGACAGGATTAGAGCAGTAAGTTAGGGTTATTAGAGACTTTAATTTGAACCCTATAATTAAGTATCAGATTCATGAGTGAGTGTGCCCTGTGAAGAACTGATAGCATATCCAGAATTTGGTTCTCTCTGCTGCCATTCTTAGCTAAAGGAAAAAGCAGGTTGAGACAGACCCACAGACACTTATCCTTTTATTAAGGTGGGTTGGTTATTCAGCTTAAGCTCCTGTGACTAAATTACTGTATACCAATGGCAATATGTCTGTGCCATCTGCACCCATCATTAGCCAATTCTTATGTGATTTTGGTGGGGGTTTCTGTTGTTTGTTATAATATTTGCATGTCTCTTGGGTTTCTGTAAAATCTAAACCTAGCCTTGGGACAAAAAGTAATTATCTATCTATCTATCTATCTATCAAACCCTTCCCATATATTTGTATATCTATCTATGAAATGCAAATTGATTAAATAACAATGGATAAAATAAAGACCTCAAGTATTTTTTTTTTTGTTATCTTTGTATCAATTTCTTTAAGAAGTTAGATCACTTTGTCTCCAGCCATCCATAAAACAAGTCTTTTTGTCACTACAGGGTGTTTAATAAAAAGACGTATTACAGTAATGTAGCATAAGACGCGTGGACGGCTTGTAGGAAGAGGGAGAGAGGAGTTTAAAAGCTGCTCTCTGCATACTCTGTGAATTGGTTGAAGTGTTCAGCTTGGGTTGCATTTTTTCATTCCCAAACTATAGACACTACCTATGCAGTATTAAAGGACACTGCCAAGTACTCATTTATAGTTTCAAAAATGTATTGGTACACTTAATAAAACTAACCATTAGCATGAAATGTGTAAGCCAAAGAATTCTGTCTGCAAATTGAAAAGTCATAGCCTGGGCCAGTGGAGATTTTGGCATAAAAATTCTGGTAGGGCCGGACCAGAATTTTTCTTTAGGTCTGCAGACTTCTCTAATGTTAACATGAACTTACATAACTAATAATATCTGTCCCTCTTTTCCTAATGACTAATGAGACATGTAAGCCCACACAACATTCTTGTCTCAAAAAATCAAACAATGGGATGCTGGTGCTTGTTCCTCTTCGATTGGCATCAGATCATTATGATACCCTCTGACTTTGTCATAATCTGACAAAAAGTAGTAATATAGATTTAAATGTTAAGTAAAGTGAGAGCTTTGTAACTCCCTGCTACCTAAATGAAAAAAAAACCTTAAATTTAGAATTGAATGTGTTTTAGTGAAAAAATAAGCCAAAATAAAAAAAACAAAAACGCTGACTATCCACACTGCACAACTCAAGCACAAGACTCTAAGGCTGTCTAGTAGCAATGCTAATCACTGTTCAGCCAGCTATGTGTTGCTATAAATATAAAATATTTTCTACATACCTTTTGTTTCTGCAGCAAGACCCTGTGCTGACGTCTTTTTCACAAAGTGCAAGGGACACAAGTGAGGCTTCCTTGGTGGGGTTTTCAGCCCTGTTCTAATCAGTCTTGTGATCAATGAGTTCCTGATATTGATCTGCTGTTTTATTTTTTAATTACTGCGACTACTTTTATAAAAGCAAATGGTACCAGACTTTATACATCTTTGCTGGCTTGTGTTGTATATTCTTGAATGGGGAAAGCTCAAACCAGAAGTGCAAATTCATGATAAAAACAAAATGCAAATTAAAAAAATGAGACAACCCTAATTTTAAAACAGAGAATAAGGGTCTCGAAATATTCAAGCCCCATCACTAAACCGAAACGTTCAGGTTCCACACACACACACGTGCACACACGCACACACACACACACAAGTGTAAAGCTGGAACATTACAGGGCCAATAGAGCTAGCCCATTCAGTCAAAAGTAGGGTGGCTACACCCAGCATGAAGACAAATTCACCTTCTCCACAAAGCAAAATATTTCTGTTTAAAAATGACATTAATCAAATGACAAAATCTTGAAATAAATTGCTGAATAATACAAAGTTTAGGGTTATTATAAATATTTTACTGATAAGTTAAATTACAGAGGGAAACATATTGGTGCCTTGCTGGTCATCACCATGTAGATACACCGCTGGTCTGGAGGTATAAATACAACATGGACATTTCTTAGTGTAGCTTCTCTGCTACAGTGTAGTATACTTAGTGATCTAATTTTCATTTAATATCATGCCATTCACAATAACAACACTGAAAAAGAAGCCCTCGTCAGAGCAGCATAATGCAAGTAAATGTGTCTATTTCAGAATTCTGTAATGTAGTAAGTGATAGCTTGAATGTTGGAAATGAAGTGCATTTTATAAAGAGATACAGTTAATATGGCAGTGACCTGAAAGAGCCTTTCCCTGGAAAAGCTTTGGGAGGGAGCAAATATTTGATTTCAGATAACTGCATATGTCGTGCAGATGTACATGGGTGAAGTAATATCCTATTAGAGACCTTCATCTCTGGGGTTTTTGTAAAAGCTTCTAAAATTAACAAGAAGTTAGTACAGTGCAGACATGAATATGCCATTTGGTACATATTAAGACGCTAATAAAAGCACTGAGAACAATTTGAATGAAGATATTCTTAGGAAGTAAAGAACAAAATTGCAGTAATTGACTTGAAAAGTGTTGTTATGGATGCCCAAAAGAATTGCCAAAAAGGGAGGGGAAATTGTCAAGACAATTGCCAATCAAACAAAACATATTTTAATTATAGTACTTTATTTAACTAATTTAAGAGTTTTAAAAGTGCTGAATGCAATTGTTAAATAACAAAATAAAAGAGTCACAATCCTAAATTCTAAAAATCCAACACTAAAGCGAAGAGAACAGAAATTAATAAACTAAACCAAAATCCTAAATTTAATGATCAAAAATCCTAAACTAAGCCAACAATTTAAAAAAGCCAAAAATCCAGAAAAAAGGCCAACAATTGCTGTTATGAGTGGATTATGTTATACATTTTTTACTGCTTTGTTTTTGTTTTCTCTTGGACTTTCCAGTTTTTATAAATGTTTTCAAGGATGCTGAATAATATACTTTTGTTGTGAATACTTTTATTTGATGACATTAATATATTTCAGTGTTTTTATGTGATTCCATTTGGTTTCCTATGGGTGCCATCATTTTGAGTTTAATGTATTATTGCTAGCCATGTTGCTATGCAGGATGACCAGAGGTCATAATCCATGTTGTCACACGTCACAGGGTATTCATGAAAAATGCAGATTAAAAAATGAGGCAGCTCTCATTTTAAAATAGAGAATAAGGGTCTCTAAATATTCAAGGTCCATTCAAAAACTTCCTGATTATCTGAGTACTAGATACAAATCTTCAGTGGCATAAGCATTTTGTTTATCAATTTTTTGGTTATGACTTTCTTTTCAATTAATTTTAATTATTTGTATTTAGATTGGGCTTAGATTAGTTTCTGAAGTTTGCAAGACATTAGTCTTTGTTTCATCCCCAATTCTTATTCTTTAAAAGTCTGCCCTAACATTTTCTGTGGCAGAGATGTTTAATGCTACCACACCTAGGCTAAGGCAGAAGGTGTAATATATAAGGCTTTCAAAAACCTACTACACATCTGACCATAGCACCTTCAAGCCATGATTTCCAGTTAGTTCTAAATTTGACAAACAAGGCACATAATTGAGAGTAATAGTCTGGGGCAGAATTATGAATACAAGAAAAAAGGAAACACAGCATCAAGGGAGTATGGGAAAATAAAACAAAAAAACACAAATGAAATTAAAAGGTTAGTGAGGCATAGCAAAAATCTTATAAAAACAGTGAAGCTTTGACAAAGCCTTTCTTTTTCTGAGACGGAGAGGTATGGCCCAGGATAGATTTTCTTTTAGATAATAATAATAATAATAATAATAATAATAATAATAATATTGAAAAGTGGTAATCAGTAAGGAAACATTTTAAGGATAGTCAAGAACATATTTGAAATAGTTTTGCAGATTTCAGTGCTGAATTCGAAAGAGAATAGTTTCTTGAGTTGGGCTAGCAAGACTACCATAATCAGTTCATACATTCTATGCTTCTGAGATCCAGAATGTAATGAGTCATTTTACCTTCAATGAAAATACATTATCATGCTGTTTTGTTATACATCTTCAGACTGTAAAGAATGCAGCACTGCAGTGATTATCACTGCTACCTCATAGCTGAAGCAACTTAGGTTTATGCCTGAATAAATGTATGTGGGTACCTTGCTTCTTCTCCTAATGATCATGTTGCTGTTCCAATTCACATCCAGGTCTAGTTTCATTGGCAACCCTACACTGGTCCAAAATGAGTGAATGTGTGACTGTAATGGTTGCCAGCCATATCATGAGAGCAGGATAAAGAAAATAGATGTATGGATGGATTTATTTAGTTGCATGCCTACATAAGCAAAGACTGATCAGGTTAATTTCTCAATACATGTATGTAACCTGAAGTTTTATTGGAAAATCAAGTTACCTACTACCAGTGGGTAAGTGCTGAAAAGTAATAGAATTTACATAAGATCGTCAAGCATTCTGCATGAGACCATCTGATGCTTGTGGGCAGGAGGCTAATGATCCATCCATAAAGCAAAACACAACAATCAGGTCCATGAAGAGAAGAGTCTATAGAGTCCAGTAACAGTCCAACATAATTCTTCAGGCTCATTAAGAAGATGCAGTTTGTCAATAGTGTCAAAGGTAACACTAAGAGTCCAGTCAATTAAAATTACAATACAATATAAGCATGACGAAGAAGGATGTTCAAAATATTAAAGAGATTGTTTTCAGCAATGCGGTAAAGTTGGTCCATGGTGCAGTGTTTTATTAAGCAATTTATCTTCCTCTTGTAGGTGAGCACTTGAGGATATGTCCACAAGGGTATACATGTTGCACATCTCAGATGGAAGAAAACCTTGCCAACCTGAGCCGACAGGAGTTTGAAGGTGCATTTAAGGACTCTGGGCGCTCAGTGACCTCTACCCTGAACATGCAGTATAAAGTCTTTGATGGTGAGTGCTAGTTGGCTGTTGTATGTAAAAAAAATGACACGTAATTATATTTTATATTGTGAAATACAAAATGTGGCTTAATACCAAAAAGATCCATCAGCTGTTTGAGACATACTAAGGTAAAGATTGTACCACCAGGCCAAATACGTGACTTCATTTCTAATCCTGTATCAAGAAGCAATCATGCAGATGGTTCTCCTTTATAGTAATGTCTGCAGATATTTACTTTAATCTTCCTTTTAATCGGGGGCTCATTTTTGTCTCTGATTAAACTCTTACAACAGAAAACAACAAGAGACTTGATTTGCTGATTTTTCCACTTAGCCTGGAAATTTAAAGTGACTTTACCATTCGTGATTTCAGCGTCTTTGATGGTATATACAGTACCTCTTTTTTGGTATTGTTAAGTGAAATGTTCTACACTCAGTGTGAAGTGTGAAATGACCAGTGAACAGTGTGAAATGAAGACAGGAACGAGTTAAATGCATGGTAATGCATTTCTAGTAGTGCATAAAATACACAGAAACTATGAATAACTTAATAATCATATTTGAAAAATGCATTACTTTTATCCATTTTTCCACTTGGCTTTTCTATTAAAGGGTTGTGGGGTGTAAGAACCCATCCTGGCAGTAAGTCCGCATTCAACCCTGGATTAGGTGCTAGTCCATTGTCCATGCCAATGTTAATTAATACAAAGGTGTGAAATATGATGGGTTATAGGGTGTGAGGGGCCCTAAAATGAACTCTTTGGAGCCTGAAAATCTAAAGTGTGGGAGCTCACTGAAAATAAATTTTAAAACATGTTATAGTGTTAGAAGTCACTCAGTGCACATTGATGTGTTTGTGAGAAAGTAGCCAGTAGGCAGTTCTTTAACAGGCTCCATAGAAGGGCCTTTATCTGTACGTGAATAGCAGTTTGGGCAGGGCTTGATGTTTGAGTGATAGTAGCCAGTTTGGCAGGCAAATACATCCATTGACAAGCATCGAGAGGATCTGAAGAAGAGGACTGGGACTTTCAGAGAAAATGTGTAAATAAGAGATCTATGCAACTGCCTATTCTTGCCTTGATCTCAGTCTTTGGCATTGGTAGATGAAAATTTTGATCATGCTGCAGAGATCTGGGAGAGAGATGATGTCAGAAGGGACAAAGCTGTCCAAGGGAGTCGTATTGAGGGTATGCATGCGTGTAAGTTAGTAAATATAGTATGAATATATATATATATATATATATATATATATATATATATATATATATATATATATATATATTTATATATCACTGTCACATGCGGCTGAGGGTGGAGCCCAGCTGGGACACCTGGGAGGACCGGAGGAGGGCTGGTGCCTCTTCCCAACCACGAGGGGGCGACTGCCCTGGGTTTGTTGGTGGCCTCGGGTAGGGGGCTTGGAAGCCCAACCCTGTAGGGGCCTGTGGCCACCGCCAGGCGGTGCCCCGGTGCCTGAAGAACCCTGGAGCCCAGCACTCCCGCCACACCCGGAAGTGCTGGGGGGAAGAAGAATAGTGAGGGCTTCCGGGTGTGCAGCTGGCACTTCCGCCACACGGGGGCGTGTCCATTGATGAGTGCTGGGAAGCAGCTGAAGCCCATC
Source organism: Polypterus senegalus (assembly GCF_016835505.1). Lineage (NCBI taxonomy): Eukaryota > Metazoa > Chordata > Cladistia > Polypteriformes > Polypteridae > Polypterus > Polypterus senegalus. The sequence continues at coordinate 171,561,736 of NC_053154.1, forward strand.
CGGGTTGGTATAAAAGGGGCCGCCTCCCTGCATTCGAGAGCGGAAACCGGGTGGAAGAGGACGGAGCTGGGGAGAGGACTGGAGGCACAAAGGACTGTGAGGCCTGGACTTTGGGGGATCGATGCTGGAGGCACTGGGACGTGCACTGAACTTTTATGTAAATATTGTACAGAATAAATGTGTGTTGGGTGAAACAACGATGTCCGTCTGTCTGTGTCCAGGGCTAGTTCCACAATCACATACACACACACACACACACACACACACACACACATACATACATAAAGAATAAGAGAGAGAAAGAAACAGATAATGAAGCACTTAAACACTTAAAGAGCAGAACTTATGAGATCTGCTCCTCTGCTTACATCCATTGGTTTAGGTATGTGACCCTCTGTGTTTCTTCTGCCACCAAATGAACATTATGAGGTGGACCTGGCAGCAATGTGCAGGTAGGGGAGACAGCAGAGAAACAACATTAGATTGTGGCTGAGAAAATAAACTGCCTCCAGACTGCTTGTTAGAGTGAAAGGGTGCATTTTTTCACAATGTATTAGGCTACAAGCACGAGTGATGATAAAGTGTACGCTCCAAAAATAAAGATCTATGAACATATTGTCATACATTACAACATCCAAGGACAGTATTAAAAATATATTAATATCAACATGAAATACTCAACACTGAAAGTAGAAATATACTGTAAATGAACATTTGTAAGTTTCCAACTTTTGTTCAGCTGAGAAAGTGCTCAATCATATTATACATAAGTAATCAAAGTTATTCATGATAATAATGACGATTACCCCAAAACAGTGAGATATACAATTTCACACTCCCTGTAAATTTCACTTCCAGTAAAAAGGACTTTAACCTTGTCATAAAAAACAGATGCAAGAGTCATAAAAAGGTTTGGGGCAGTCACCCATATATTTCCTGGCTGCAAAAGAATAAATTGTTCACACTGATGTGCACAGAATGGGGTCCAAAACAGAACTGATGAGTTAGGGTGAATATGGCATCTTTAAAGGCTAGCAAGGGAAGTGAGGTCATCCAGGGTGGAAGCGGAAGGATCCTCTTCCATAGGCTCGGACCCAGACATGAAGTCATCAAAAGGGCCGGAACCAAAAGGCTCTTCATTCATAGGTTCTACACCGGACGTGACGTCATCAGAGGGGCCTGAACTGGTAGTGACATCATCGGGGCAGGTGGAATTTCCTGTAAACGGTCTGCAGGAAAGCAAGAAAAAAGGTCAGCGCACTCCACCACCCCCTGGTCTGACATGGAATTACTCTCATTTAAACCCTTTAGCTGCCTCCCATGCACACGTGTGTGACAGCCTTCAAACTCCAAAGATTTCACTGGAGAATTAATGGAAACCCCCAAATTCTGCGAGGTACTTCACACAGTGTCTAACATGCACGTCTGTTAGCTGCAACAAGAAACCAGAATATCAGTAGAAAGCACACAGGAACATGGAGGGATTATTCTGGGCAAGGAATTGAAACTTTGTGGCAGAAGTGCTATCATTATTTACTTGAAAGCAATGACAGTGATTTCATTAAGTATAGTTAAGTTGTGGTTATACAGGTGACTACTGACATCATGACAATCATTTCAAGCACCATACATTATTTTGAAAACAAATACTGCCAGACCACAGAAAAGTCTTCTATACCAGGGGTGTCGAACTCCAGTCCTGGAGGGCTGCAGTGGCTGCAGGTTTTCATTCTAACCCTTTTCTTCATTAGTGACCAGTTTTGGCTGCTAATTAACTTTTGTCTTAGTTTTAATTAACTTGATTCAGGCCCCTTAGTTGATTATTTTTCCTTAATTAGCAGCCAAACAATAATGATACACAAAACGAGGCACCACATGACCAGCTCATCACACAATATCTGAAAATAAAGAAAGGTGGAGGTCTCAATAAGGCTGATCTGCTCAGGTCACCAAAACATTGATGGTGATCTTAGAAAAGACAGAAAATCGACAGTTTTAGAAATGTCTGCTGTGGCAGAATGAGAGCAGCAAGCCATGGAATTAAATAACAGCTTTAATTAACAACAAGGCCTGGCTTCTCATTAAGAAACTGGTTGGAGTAAAATTGATTGGAGTTTGAAGCCCCAATTTAGCTGGTCATCTGGTGGCTCATTTCATATCTCATTTCTTTTTGGCTGTCATTTAATAAAAAAAAAGAATCAATTCAGAGGATTGGATCTTTAAAATCAGGGCTATTAAAATGAAGGGAAAAAGAGTTAATAGAGGTAAAAACTGGGCACTGATTAGAAAAAGGGTTAGAATGAAAACCTGCAGCCACTGTGGCCCTCCAGGACCAGAGTTTAACACCACTGCTTTATACAATAACCAAACAAATGTTGGTTTAACAGAAGGAAAAGCAAACCAAAAACAGCCTTCCTGCCCCATAAGGGCCACACTTAATAGGACTTTCTCTTTTTCTCTGTCTATCAAGTTTGTCTATTCTGTCACTTTGGCCTCATTTTTAGTTTGAATATTCTTTTATGAAAAAAGGCCATTTTTGTCCATATCCAGGACCCATTTCTAGATAAATTCCAATCTTGGGTTTAAGATCAGAATCACCCCTTAATCTCCTGTGGCTGCATAACTGCTTTGTTTACAGGAGGTCCCTCGGGACACTGAGGCCTTTATCCACAGACCCAGTCCTGGATGATACACATGGAGTTTAATGGCACCCTTTTAGACTGGATGTTTAGAACAGTTACAGTCCGAGGACAATAACAATGGAAAACAGATCTCTGCTGGACTTCACCTGCACTACAATGATACACTCCTATTCTGACCTTTATTTTATTTGACCCTCATCATGTGGGTCCAGCTTAAAATAAATGTGTCAACATTGAGTTCGTCAGTCAGCTTTGGACAGAATATGTGTGCCAATATAGTTTAATAAACCAAATTCAAAAATTACTGGAAATTGGAAAGTACTGAAGACAAAGTGGTTAAAAACACAGAACATGAGGAGACAAACACAGGTCACATAATGAGATAGACTTGTGATATCGCCAGCCAGTCTGGCCAGGAGTTAGAGGGTCATTCAGTTTTCAGCAGATTATAAAACAACAGAGGGTTGCTTCACCGTGATCTTACTTGCCTTTTGTTGTCTAAATAAAAGTCGCAGCATGCCTCTCTGAACACAGTTTTGCAGCGGGCTCTGTCAGGACATGTTGTAATGAAAGCTTTGTTTGTCTCGTAGAATGTACACTAGCCTTTGGCTGTTTAAAAGCGGAGATTCAGCATTTCTGCTGCTTAAAAGGCGCACCTAGACCACCCAAGCTGAATGTCTGGCATGGCCTCCAGAAGAAATGCCATGTCTATAAATATGTTTTTCTTGACTACATGTGCTGTTCTGTACGGGTGACCACAAACATTCTTCAGTCCCTTTTTAATTTGCTGTTGACCAAGTGTGTGGCAGGTATAGAATGCAGAATATTTTTCTAGCGGTATTGAGGAGAGACATGGCATGGTGTGGCATTACTGTGGGTAATGCTGTTATCTCACAGTGCTTGGACCCAGACTTGATTCCAAGCTTGATGCCATCGCTTTGGAAAATGCACATTCTGTGTTTATTTGGGCTTTCTCCAGGTTTCCATAAAGTCAGCAGGTAACTCAACATTCACTCTAAATGTGTGACTATGTAGGTGTGTGACCTGCAATGGCATTGCATCCAGGGATGTCTGATTCTATCTGTCTCCATCACAAGTTTGACCAAAAAAAGCAAATCTACAAAATGGACAGATTGAAGAAAGTTCTGTGAGAAACTGCAGTCTAAATTGATTTTTGTTTTTCTTGTACCATACAGTAAAAAAATCTACATAAAGTACAAACATTCTCAAGCTATCTAATTTAAGGTCATTGCTGAGAAAATTAGGCATAAGGCAGAAACCAAAGTTGGTCAGGGTGCCAGTCTGTTGCAGGGCATACTTATGCACATATACCTGGGGCATATTAGAGTCACTATGTAGCCTAAAATTGGGATGTGGACAAAAAAGCACAGTGCCCAGAAAAAAAAAATACACAAAGACATAGAAAGAAAATGTAAACTCTGCACAGACCTTAGCCAGGCATAAAATCTGGCATAAAAAGTCAAATTCCAGCAGCTGGTGCTCTAAACCTAAACGCATCAGCCGTTTATTAGACAAAATATCATTGTAAATGATAAGAAATAAAGAATTATATAAAGGCAACACTTATCATTGTCTGTGTGAAGTTTGCATAGTCTCTAATTTGCAATGCTTGTTTTCCTGGTGACTCAGAATTGGCCCTCAATGAATGAATCTAACTACAACCTCAGAATGGCTGTAATCCAGGCCAGGGCTTGTATCCCTCTTTATACCTGACACTTTACAAACACAAATTTGGATTAAGCAGATTGTGAAGATAGACAGACATCACTCCCCTTTATTTACATGAAATTAATCTTCTGTAATTATATATTAAGATGATACATTTATTGAATGCCACTTAATAGATTAGACACTGAGAACAGGTAGCTTAACAGACTCCCTTAAAGACAGGGATCGAACTGGAATCCTTAATGCTAAAAGTCTAGCAATTAAGCTACCATGATACTCTGCCTACCTAAAGGACATTTTCTGATTTAGTATTAAAATTAGAAATATGAAGGAAGAGATGTACAGTCTTGCTGATTCAGCGCAATAGTAACAAAAATGTTGATCAAGAGAAGGTGAAAGTTGGTAACTGTTTCCTTATTTGAGCTCTGCAAGCATATCTCATTAATAGGTAAGTTTTCTATTTGATCTTATTAACTTTAGGTACAACTTTAAGAACTGAGTGTTTAGAAATTGTAATCCATTTACCTTTATTTAAATGCCCATCTATCCAATTACTGAACCAACATACTCCACTTTAATATGGAGTACAGAATACAGAATATAAACACAGTGACTCCAACACCATACATAAAATATGATATCAGATGATATACTTTATACAGGAGCCACTCAATGCAAGAAAGCATAGTCCTCAGCATTAAATGTGTATGTGTATCTATCTGATCCTGCTAGGGAGGAGGAATTTTTGATTTCTGGCCTGGCCTGGATATCTAATACTGTTCTATATCTGGAACCATTACAGTGCCCATTTTTATAAACTTGAAATCTATTTTGAAACTGCATAATGCTTATTCCAACAGCACTGGGTAGAAGCCAGATTAAGATAGAGACACCACTCCAGTACCTTCAGCATTAATATGGCATATATGAGAACAAGGGTAATGTAGATGCAGAAATTCAATATTAAAGATTAAGAAAGTGAATAAGAATTTTGGTGAGATGTGAAGAAGTGACAGATACTTGGATTATTAGTCTCTGTCAATCCCTGAAGAATTTACAGCATGCAAAGTGTGGAAGAAATTAAATTTGGAATATATTAAAGAAAGAAATCGTGTCCTCAACTAGGATCTCCTAAAGTCAGGAACCAGGCAGGAGGAAACTTGTTCATCACGTCTTTTATTTTCTCTTCAGGAAATGCTTAAAGAGGGGGCATTCCTGTCATAGCAATCTACTAAAGATCAGTGGCCTGAGCAGAGATTATTAGCAAATGGTCACAGAATAAAGAGTGTCATCTTTATAGATAACTGAATTTGCATAACAGTGCTGAATTATTACTTACTCTGATTGGTTCACTAGCTTTCATTCACTCTGATTGGTCAAAAGCCATGGAATGTTTCCAGCAGAACGCTGGAAATATAGCTCATTTCGCTATATTACAGTACTTTCCAATACTTCTTGAGTTCCTGTGTACGTGACATTGGTCAAGTCTTACTGGGTACGTGATAGTCAGCCAACCTCTTGAACCATCACCCAGACCCTTGCTGTTCTTTGTTTTTCACTTGACCTTTATCTGGTTTCCTGATATGCTTAGACTATACTTATTACCCTTTAAACTACGTTTAAGATAGATGCTATATTTTTAATGTGGAAAGCATAATAAACATTTTACATGCAATATTTAAATTAACCCTAAATGACTATGTGACCCCTAAGTCTCATTTTTCTTCCACAAAAGAATCCAAGGATCTAAAAAGGGAGGATACCACAAAGCTAAAAGCTGGAAACGTCTTAAGGTCAAATTTTGCACAAGTATTAGAAAGAACTATAAACGCATACAATAAATTACCAAGTAGTGTGGTAGAGAGTAGGTCTTAAGGGACCCTCAAATTTCGACTTTGATGTTATTTTGGGGAATCAAGGTGAATAGGCTTGGTTAGCTTGTTTGAGTATCGTCAAAATGTATTCTAATGTTGTAAACAGAGTTCATAGAAAGTGGTCAGCTTCAGCTGCTGTGCAATGACAGAATGAAGGGATCCCATTTTGAACACTTTGGAGGGAACAAGCCTGACCTGACGTTTGCTGAAATGGGTATAATGACAACTGTCCTTGACATTTATGATGTCAAAGTGTTAGGGATGTGTAATGGCCACATTCTGCTAATAATTCTTGCAGAAGGAAAATGGAAGAAAGAGTTGAAGTAATCCATAAAAAAGAGTTAGGTAAAAATATACAGTGTAAAAAAGTGAATCACAGAGCGAGGAAGACAGCCAATTTTCCTACTTATTTTTAAGCTGTGGGCTTGCATACAGAATACAAAGCAAAGTCTGACGATCTGACGATTGTCACCTTGAAAAGATAACCCCATCTGCTGAGATGAAAATTAACATGAAAAATTTGAAATTTTAGATTTTATGTACTATATTCACAAATGGGGTTATTTTAAGAAAAGGCAATGACATTATTATAAAGGAAAGGTCAGCTATTTTGTAAATACGGGTTCACAATGAATGAAAAAAAACAACATTTTCTCCAGGTGTACACATGAAACAAGCCAGAAGATCAGCTTGTACTATCTGCTTATATATGTGGTTTTCTGCTCTGTGGGCTGAGGAGCTGAGTCACAAAGAAATGAGGAGTCAGTAAGCAGATTAGATCACTGAGCGTGACTGTTCACCACCTAATTGCATCAGGTTATGAATCAGTGGGTTACAGAGCCACCTTCGCATTATCTCCGGCAAGTTTCAGCTTGGTTTCTATGTTAGCACCTAGCTGGCCAGCTGATGTTTATATCTGTGTATTGCAGATGAAAAAAGAAAAGCACTTTTACTGTTGTCAAACTACCCTCTTGTGAGGTACCTGAGGGTAAACAGGGACCCAGGGGAAAAAAGACAGTGAAAGGAACCATATCCAGGTGAGAGATGTAACTCTCCAGGAGGAGCTCCAAACTCCACTCTGAGAGCTAACACTTCTAACAAAAGGCATGTGGCTGCAGTGTCAGCCACTTTAAATAAGGGCCAGAATCTTTGGTGCCATATACCCAGGAGCCAGTCAGAAGGCAATTATGTATTGTAGCAACGGGGCATTTTAGAGTAACTCCTGATCTTAAAAGACACCTTCAGTACCCATATAGATGTGACCCCTCTTGCCAGTTATCTAAATGGCAGGATTCCCAAATCCTATTTCACTTTCATGCATATGCTAGAGGGCTCACATGGAAGAAGAGTGACACCAGCTTTGGTGGTGTTTACCTTTAAAGACCACAGTGGATAAGCAAGCAAGGTGTTCAAAAAAACAGCAGAAGAAGAGAATGGATCAGGAGAATTGATGTAACTGGAAGGGCAAGCAAAAGTTGTAACAGGAAATTTAATGAGTTAAAGTCAAAAAAATTTTTGATCCACAAAAGGTTTCGGAGTAACCCTCAATCTCAGATAGAGATGTGACTCCCTTTGCCTCTATAACTTCATGGGCCTCGCACAACCCAGGCAATACATAAGAAAATGGCTGTGCCTGTAAGACAACAAAAATGAGATAAAATAGAAAAATCAAATTGTAGCAATCATTACATTAAGACATAACCCAAAAAAAACAACATACAGTGGTGTGAAAAACTATTTGCCCCCTTCCTGATTTCTTATTCTTTTGCATGTTTGTCACACAAAATGTTTCTGATCATCAAACACATTTAACCATTAGTCAAATATAACACAAGTAAACACAAAATGCAGTTTTTAAATGATGGTTTTTATTATTTAGGGAGAAAAAAAAATCCAAACCTACATGGCCCTGTGTGAAAAAGTAATTGCCCCCTGAACCTAATAACTGGTTGGGCCACCCTTAGCAGCAATAACTGCAATCAAGTGTTTGCGATAACTTGCAATGAGTCTTTTACAGCGCTCTGGAGGAATTTTGACCCACTCATCTTTTCAGAATTGTTGTAATTCAGCTTTATTTGAGGGTTTTCTAGCATGAACCGCCTTTTTAAGGTCATGCCATAGCATCTCAATTGGATTCAGGTCAGGACTTTGACTAGGCCACTCCAAAGTCTTCATTTTGTTTTTCTTCAGCCATTCAGAGGTAGATTTGCTGGTGTGTTTGGGGTCATTGTCCTGTTGCAGCACCCAAGATCGCTTCAGCTTGAGTTGACGAACAGATGGCCGGACATTCTCCTTCAGGATTTTTGGTAGACAGTAGAATTCATGGTTCCGTCTATCACAGCAAGCCTTCCAGGTCCTGAAGCAGCAAAACAACCCCAGACCATCACACTACCACCACCATATTTTACTGTTGGTATGATGTTCTTTTCTGAAATGCTGTGTTCCTTTTACGCCAGATGTAACGGGACATTTGCCTTCCAAAAAGTTCAACTTTTGTCTCATCAGTCCACAAGGTATTTTCTCAAAAGTCTTGGCAATCATTGAGATGTTTCTTAGCAAAATTGAGACGAGCCCTAATGTTCTTTTTGCTTAACAGTGGTTTGCGTCTTGGAAATCTGCCATGCAGGCCGTTTTTGCCCAGTCTCTTTCTTATGGTGGAGTCATGAACACTGACCTTAATTGAGGCAAGTGAGGCCTGCAGTTCTTTAGACGTTGTCCTGGGGTCTTTTGTGACCTCTCGGATGAGTCGTCTCTGCGCTCTTGGGGTAATTTTGGTTGGCCAGCCACTCCTGGGAAGGTTCACCACTGTTCCATGTTTTTGCCATTTGTGGATAATGGCTCTCACTGTGGTTCGCTGGAGTCCCAAAGCTTTAGAAATGGCTTTATAACCTTTACCAGACTGATAGATCTCAATTACTTCTGTTCTCATTTCCTGAATTTCTTTGGATCTTGGCATGATGTCTAGCTTTTGAGGTGCTTTTGGTCTACTTCTCTGTGTCAGGCAGCTCCTATTTAAGTGATTTCTTGATTGAAACAGGTGTGGCAGTAATCAGGCCTGGGGGTGGCTACGGAAATTGAACTCAGGTGTGATACACCACAGTTAGGTTATTTTTTAACAAGGTGGCAATTACTTTTTCACACAGGGCCATGTAGGTTTGGATTTTCTTCTCCCTAAATAATAAAAACCATCATTTAAAAACTGCATTTTGTGTTTACTTGTGTTATATTTGACTAATGGTTAAATGTGTTTGATGATCAGAAACATTTTGTGTGACAAACATGCAAAAGAATAAGAAATCAATTCACACCACTGTATATCAATCAATGTTTCTCAAAAATCCCAAAAGAGAGCTCAAAACTAAAAAATAATTACATAAAAAGGAGAAAAACAATGCAAAGACAAGACACCAATATTACAGCTGTCCCGCCTCACTACCAGAAAAAATATGTAGTCAACTCCACAAATGACGTTTTATTATTTTATTGTATAGCATTTTTAGGCACATGGGTCCTCTATAACATGTCTCTCTATTATATACAAAACTCCTGGGACGAGACATGACTTTTTCAGAGAGATACTTTCATGTCCCGAGAGACAAGACTTTGTGCCAAGAGATTTAACCACGCCCAGGGCTGGAAATAAAAGACAAAAAGTAGATGACAAAAGAATTAAAAAAACGTTAGCGCAATACACATTCAGAGCAGGTTAGAGATAATGAAAATACTAAAATTCAAAAGTCTCAAAAAATGATAGTAAAAATCACATTAGTGCAAACAAACGAAAATTATTACTCGGTGATGGAATAGCGAAAAGAGATTGAATATATTGTTTGAATTTAAACTTTAAGTCGGAGACTTGTAGATCATCTAATTTGTGTTGTCATCAAGGAAAAGTAGTGTTTCTTCTCAATGAAGAAGCGTATCCACGAGAATTAAAGATTTGTTGTTTGGTGAAAGTGAAATTCACATATGCGAGCAGCAAAGACTCGAATTGGCTGGTGTGTAGCACAGGCCGAGGGGTTGATGAGCGAAGCGAACAGGGGGCAGAGTACTCCAAGTCAGTGTAGGTTTCCTCCAAGGACCACAGCTTCTTCCCACAATATGTTTTCAAATAATTGGTGTCTATAATTAACGTCTTTTTGTGGATCCCGTGGAGCACTTGCACCCCCTGCATGACTTAGTCCTGTCCTGCTCCTGATTATCATGTTAGGCAAGGTCCTCTGTAACCCTGAATTTAAAGAAGTGGGTCTGAAAGTACATGGAGGTCACTGCTTTCTGCTTTGTGTCTGTTGCTGTGCTTGTAACCTTTCATTTATTAAGTAGAACAGAAAATCCATGGGATTTCACAGATTTTTAAACACAACAGAGGCACTGGCCTATAAATTTCCTCCCGGTTGACTCTGACTCTAATAAGGAACTGTGTAGACAAAGCTTTAAACAATTCTGTGACTTCATCTTTCATTGCATTAAGCCATAATATAAAATCAACTGAGTGTTGTAAGTAGGCCTCTCTCTGAAAGTTGCCTAGACATAAAAGGACACAAATAAGTTGAAATCCGCCAAAACACCAATGTCTCACACCCAGGAGTACAATGTCAGTACATTTTAATTGATGTGCTTTCACCATTTGTCTTACAAATTAGCAGAAAAGCACAACAGATAATGTACAAATTGTTTTGCTGTAGGAGTGCTATTGAGCTATTCCACAGATGAAAGCTGAAATGAAATTTTTATATAACATGATATGTTATGCAAATTCAAGTTTACGTTTAGGTATTTCATGATAATATTATTGCTACCCATATATTTTTTCTGTCTTCTTTTCTGTTGTAGCAGCGGTTCTTAAGCTTTTTTTTCTTGCAACCCTTTTTTGTATCTTCAAGACCCAGAATCGCCATTGACCGTCATCCCCCTTCCCCTTGGGAGATTGCCAAAGACTGTCATCTCTGGTGCAGGTCTATCCCACCTTGGAGAACTGCAGACGTAGGTCATAGCAAAGCAATGTCATTTACTTCAACCTCCCTCAGCGACCCATTACAAGACACTCCACAAACCGTATGCAACCATTTTCCATTGAGTACTATTGTACATCACAACTGTGCACTACTCAAATTCAGGCAACACACTATACAAAATGGATTGTGACCCATAGTTTAAGAACATATGTGTTAGAGTACTGCACTAAGTATTATGAAGTTCAATACAACATTTAAAGTTCACACAGAGAGTGTCTGTGCCAGGAATTTAACTGAAATGTCTCGGCACCAGCACTTACCACTGAGCCACTGTATAAACAGTGAATCCATTCATTTGCTAAACTTATTTCTTTGAATTCACAGTTAGAACCTTCCCCAGCAGCAACAGGTGCAATAAAGAAACCAACCCTGAGGCTTGTGTCAGATCATTACAGGGCACATTCACTCACTTCATTTACAGTTACTTTAACATTCAGGTCTTTGGAACGTGAAATAAAACTACTGTACTTGGCTAAAAAATCAAAAGACTCATGCAGAACATTGAAACTTCACACAGAGACCAGGTCATTAATTGAACTCTAGTCTCCAAAGTTATGATAGAGCATTGCTAACCATTCTGTTAATAGTTATTATTTTTACCTAAACTCTCCTTCCTCTTTTTTTCCTGATCAGTGTAGGCGACGGGGAAACTGAAAGTCAGATCTAGCCTGTTGGTCATAGTCATACTCAGTTCTCTTTAGAATGTAGTACCTGTATAGTTCAAAAACAAATTAAAAAAGGAGAACATGTAAAGGTCCAAGCAGATGACTTCCCTTAACAGAAATTAAACTGAAGATGAATCTAAAATGTATATCTTGAAGACTGAAGATTGTAATTTAAATGAGAGGGGACAAATTTTGTTACAATTTTGATAATGGGATGTTGAAACAATTTAGCCAGATCCAAAACTAAATCCAAGAAAAAGAGAATGAAGCAAAAGTCAAAGATAAGAGCACTTATATGAAACCAGTAAATAATAATAATGAAAAAAAAGTAGAAAACAATTCAATTCTGCCAAACCTGGATTAAAACTTGACTGCTCGAGCTACTCTTTAAACCTTTGATTGAATGAGGTTAGGGTCATGACCTCCAAGAACACACCTCCAAGAACCAGAGGACGCATCACAGCAACCGGATCCACAAAAATAACAGTGCCTGAGAGAAAAACAAAATGGCGTCATTGAAAATGTATAGAATTATTAAACTTTGTTAAGGTGCATGAAACTTAACAACAAACCTCAAATTTGGAATCTCTTCCTGTCAAAGCCCTATAATTGATATAAAATTAGCAAGAAACTCCACTAGAATTTGCATAGTAAATTTTTATAAATCAGACTGTGAGGCTGCAATATTACTTAATTTATCAATCAACCATCCATCCATCAATCCATTATCCAATAAATATACTTATTAGTAGAAATATATTAAATATTTTGTAACTTTTCTACACAGTAGAAATGTTGTTTTGAGAAAAAGACTGGGATAAAGATTTTTGTCTCACTCATGTTGCAGTTATAATTATATAGTAATAGTAGTACTCCCTCTTGCTCATTTTTTTTATCTTGGTCTCTGTTGCTTTTGATCCTTGCACCTTCTAATCATTCTTGTATATATTTTAACTTGCTTTCAAAGTCGACTTGGATAAAGATGTCTGCTAAGTAAATTAATAATAATAATACAGTATTGAAATGATACCATGCTCAGTAAATATTTCTGAACCACTGAAGACAGCTCTGCTGGGCACAGCACATATTTTAAGGAGGGCTCTAAGCATCAGTCTGTAGGGCCTTAGTAGTATTGTGTGAACCCAGTACAAGAGGTGGAATGAAAAGTACAGCAAATGGCAATATTTTCACTATAATAATTAATCTAAATATACTTATTGTGGAATATTAATAATATTGCATCCTCTATGTTATCAATATTATTAATATTTAAACTTAAAGTCCCCTGTAAAAATATTTATAACAATATTAACTCAGAATCCTGTCAGGCTATTAATTTCACTAATAATGTTGGTAGTTACGAACAAACCCTGTGATTTTGCCGAACTCCACAGAAATGTTTGTAACCTTCACCAAACTCTGTCAAATGCATTGAAGTCCATAGAGAAGGAGAAACTAAGCTAGTTTTGAGTGAGTCATAATAGAGCAATGGTGTTTTAAGTGTCGCTGAGGGATAGGGAAGCGTATGCCAACTATGCTGGATCAATTTTTATGGACAAAATTGTGATCTGACCTGTAAGGCAGTAGTGCTAACCAATATGCCACATGCCTAACACAACAAAAGATGAAAAGGGAACAAATACCACAAACAAAATACAACAAATGGTCACAAACTACCAATAAGTATATACAGTATATATTATTATTGTTATTATTACACAGGCTTGCATGTGTCTTCCTTCTCGGAGAAGGGAGGGTTCTGTTAAGGTGTGTTTTGGATTGTACCTGCAGCATATGGCTAATTATGCATACAGATTAACCATGCATTGCTGCGCTTTTGTCAGTGCCTTTGTTGGGGGGCTTCTGGGGCTTTAACCCCGATCTTAGGGATTTAATTCCTGATCTTTGAGAGCATTACCCCCAGAGTGTCTAATGATCTCCTGGTAACAGCCACTGATCTTTCAGACAGCAGATCCCATCCTTTTCATTATGCTCTATATTATGCAGGGCTATCTGGGGTGAGATTATATGGGGCTCAGTCCCCACCCCTCCCCATTTTTCAATCACTGAAAACTTTATGGGGAACCCCCTCCTTGACCATAACCACTAAAGGGTATTAACAAAGGGAAGCTAAACCCCTAATAAGTGCTAAAGCTAGCTACATGTACTGTATATATCTGATGGCAATACTCATAATATTCTCATTATGGTTATCTAATATACCCCTCAAATGAAAATACCACAAGATTTTTTTTATTTTTTAACACATTCATGGTGGAATGTGGAAGTACTGATTGAATCATGACTTTATGCATGTTCAAAGCAGCTTAGCAATGATCTTATAGTCAGCTTGCATGAACAATCTGTGCAAGGCTGCTACAGATCTGTGATGTTACTCAGGCCTCATAAAGCATCTTGGGGCACTGGCACAAAATATTCATCTAAGCCTCTTGCATGGTGAATTTATAGCAGAATATTCAGTGAACAAGGTCACTGGCAAATATTCACTTTGAAAAACACTAAATTTCACTGATCAACATTAAATATTAGTATCCTCTCTATACTACTATGTTTAGTAGTAATAATAGTAGTAGTAGTAGTAGTAGTGATAGTTTACTGTTGTGGATTAATAGTTCATCCATCCATCTATCTATCCATTTTCTACTGTTTATATGGTCCTGGTCTTGGGGTCAGTAGTGTAAGCAAAAATGCCCAGATGTCTCTTTTAACTGCTACCTCCTCCAACTCCTCCAGGAGAATACGGAGGTGTTCTGATATCAGCTGAGAGATATAATCTCTCCAGCATATCCTAGATCTGTCCAGATGTATCCTTCTGGTTGGATATTCCTAAACACATCTGAAGGGAGACATGCAGGAAGCATTCTAATAAGAAGCATAAACTGCCACAAATGGCACTTTTCAATGTGGAGGAGCAGTGGGTCTGCTTTGAACTCCTCCCGAACGACTGTGCTCACTCTAAGGCTGAGCCCAGAAACCCTGCAAATGAAGCTCATTTCTGCTGCTTGTATTCATGATCTAGTTCTTTCAGTCACTACCAAACGCTTGTGGCCATAGGTAAGGGTAGGAACATAGATCAACCAATAAATTGAGAGTTTTGCCTTTCAGTTCAGCTCTGTCTTCACCAAAACTGATTGGTATTATGTTCGCATATCTGCTGATGACACCCCAACCTTTCTAACTCTCGCTTCCATCTTCCCTCACTCATGAACAAGGCCCGAAAATAGTTAAACTCCCTCATTTGTGGTAACACCTCCTTCCACATTTGGACAGGGCACTCTACCCTTTTCTGACAGGTGATCCTCATCCCAAGCACTTCATACTCAGTTGCAAGCATCAGAAGTCACCACCAGAAAATGCCAACAGAATCACCTACAAAAAAGCAGAGATGTGATCCAGAGTTCACTGAATTGGACCAACTTCACCCCCTGACTGCACCTAGAAATTTTGTCCATAAAGAATATGAACAGAATTGGTGACAAAGGGTAGCCCTAGCAGAGGGCAAGCCTGACTTACTGACGGCAAAGTGAACCAAGCTCTCACTCTGGTTGTACAGGGAATAGCTCATAACAGTAGGCCCAGTACTCCATATTCCCAAATTACCTCCCACAGGACACCCCAAGGGACATGGTTTTGTGCATTCTCCAAGTCCACAAAACACATGTAAACTGGTTGGACATACTTCCATGAACCTTCAAGAATTCTCATGGGAGTAAAGAGCAGGTCAGTATTCCACAACTGTGACTAAGTCTGCATTGTTTCTCCCTTCAATGAACAGATGAATCCTCCCTTTCTAGCACCTTGCCATAGACTTTCATAAGGAGGCAGAGTACTGTGATTTTCCTAAAACTGAAGCACACTCTCCGATCCTTCTCCTTAAAAAATGAGGACCACCACCTCAGTTTGCCAGTCCTTGAGGCATTCTCCGCAACCTGAATATAGCATTTAGGTTTTAAATCTGGTGCAATGTTGTTGTCTGTAGTCTTCATGTTCACCCTATGTCTGCCTGGGTTTTCTCTGGCTTCTCCCCAAGCATGTGCAAGTTAGGTTATTTGGTGACAGTGATATGGCCCCTTTTTAGTGGCAGTGTGGTTTTGCGCATGTGGGTGCCCCTCAGTGGACTGTGCCTTTTTAGAGTTGTTTCCTGCTTTGTGCCCTGTGTTGCTGAGGTAGCTCCAGCCTGCTGCAACTCAGAATGAAATTAAGCAGATGTGAAAACAGATCTATAAATAACAACAAGAGATGAATGTAATTCTGTAGGTATTCTATAGGAATATTACCTATAATACAGGCAGCCACCTATTTAAGTCATCATAACAATAACATTAAAAGAATCTCTTATACCATTATTCATAATTATATTAACACAGTAAACAATACAAGTATAATCAAATTCAATTACATTGTTTCCTATAGGAATTCTGTTAATAAAGTGAACATAGTCTCCTGTGGTTGCTCATCATAAAAGGCTGTGTGTGTATGGCACTATTATACATAGTACAGTTGCAAAAAAGTAGACAAAGAGAAACTGCAATGGGCTGACACTCCATACACATTGGAATCACCACTGCCAGAATATTTGCCAGCCCATTAGATTCTCTAACCAAGACAGCAAACTCTAACAAATCCCTCAGTGTAAGTGACTTGGTGATCTACCTTGAAGTAAGTTGTAAGGTTTATGGCCTGCTTTATTCTCCTTAGCCAGTAAGCTCCATCTAGACACAAGCAGGCCTGTTATTTCATTAATTAGTGCCCTTTGTTTATTTGTTAATTATCACTGAGCATTATCATTACTTGAATTTATTTATTTTTTGCTTTGACCTAGATGAAATTATTATTTTTTTTTAAACTGAACAAGACTAACATGCATTAGCTTTCACCGGCTTATAACTAATGGCATTTCCTGAACGAATCACACAGCATGCATTAATGGAATAATGAGCGCTCTCTTGATCAAAAGTGCAGCTGTTTGGTAAACTGACCTCTTTTTCTTCTTGTAAACATCTGTTCTTTTTCTTTTTTTCAAAGATAACTGTGGATTTCTACATCAGTTTTGGCTGGCAAACACTGCATCAGCTGCTCAAATCAGAACTTGCTAGGAAATGTCAGACCATAACTAAAACCTTAAAAACAGGGATTTTAGGGGATTTACATTTGCAAAACTGCTTTCCCTTATGTACCGATGGTATCGTTTATGTAATGTACTGTACACATCCCTCCCCCTCCCACATTAGCATTGCTCCTAACAACCCAGCCCAGCTGCACAGATGGTCTCCAGAAAACGACTGCTCCTCTGAAACACGACAGCTCCTCTGAAGCGACAAATTTCAGCTTCCCTTTCTAAGGATTATCAAGGCAACTGTCCACACTGAACTTTAACCTGCTTCTTCTGTGGTACTGTATCTCAGGAATACCATCCCAGTTTAGCTCTCCTGCCTGTCCCACCGCATACTGACACTCAAGGATTATGTGTCAGATTGAGGCCAGACAAGCCCTGGTACCTCACAGTCCACCCTATGTCACTCTAGATGGGCTGTAATTATAGTCTATTGCTTGGTCTAAAGATATGACTCTTCTGCGGATGTACTGCTAATTATAAGCCAAGGGGCGACAACTTCATTTCATAATGAGACTTTTCTGCTTAGGTAAGCTGGATTGGGCTATTTAATTAGTCTGGAGGATCTTACTGGGATCAGGGCCAATGTTTAGGGTAGAGTTGGATACCGCATTTGAAAGGCTGTGGAAGTCAATAAACTTTTATCACTCAGCATTCTTTTATATATTTATATATACAGTATATATATATATATATATATATATATATATATATATATATATATATATATATATATTCATAGCTTTGTTCTTTTTAATACTGTCTGGATGCTCAAGTTTGCTCATTGTGTCACCTCATAACCACAAAAACAAATCTTGCTCCAACTTGTTAGCACTAGGGTTAGGATGACACAATTTACCCATTCTGTCTGTTCTCTACATAAAACAGCATCATGTGTCACCAAAATTGTCAAAAGGTGGCATTATTATTTTTACCTTACTGATGACCTGTTATTTTTCAAAACCTCAAAAGGATAATGTCATCATGAAAGGCTGAATATGGGTGCTTTAATATGTTAATTATTACAGACTGTTTTGTAATGCAGGACAAACTGGTGTTTATGAATGATTACATCATACAGGGTCAATATGTCAGTGAGCCCTACAATGAACTGATCAGTTTGTTTATTGCATGCTGTAGCGAACTTTTATCTTTTTGTGTAAAGACCATGGTGCATGCAGTTAATGGCATTATTTGATAATTAATTTATTGCCTAACACAGTGTGTAACTTGGCCACCTCAGTCTTCAGTTGTTTTAAGGCACTATTGTGGTATTAAGACATGCAATTTATATATATTATACATTCATTCTATAGAAAGTATATTGTGTAAAGAATATCACCCACAAAAAATCAGAATTAGAAATTCATCAAATTTCTATAATACAGAATAATATAATAAGTAATAATAATTTAAATTAATGCCAGAAAGTAGCAATCGACAAGTTATATTACATTGGCCTAAAGAATAGGCAAATAAATGTTCATCTCAACACCAAATACTGTTAAAGAATCAAAAAAATGTCCAAGAAATGTGTGCCCATATATTCTATAATTAAACACTAAAGTCTGTGTGTTCAGTCCCTGTGTCTGTGTGTCCAGTTACTCTGAGCAACCTGATTGGTTAGTTTGGCTTTGGTGATGCTACGAAAGAGGAAGTGTGAGTGTAAATAACACAAGCAGGAGAAACAGCATGGCAAGTATAAGTACAAGTATAAAAGCGAACAGGATGCGAGAAAGCTGTGTTGAACTAATGACAGCCTGAAAGCAGGCTTTACGGGAATGTGCTCGAGAGTGGAAGTGCCAGTCAAGAAACATTCATACACATGAACACAAATACAGAGGCAAGGAGATGAAAGTGCTATATAGCAAGAGACAGCAAATATATTTAAATTATTTTATTACCTGTATTTGACAGGTAGGGTGGCTAGTAGTATAATAAATCACAATAAAGAATAGATGAATAGGGTTGAGACTGATGAAAACAGAAGGTTTTCACAGTCTTAAGAAAAATGCTAGAGACACCATCATTCTACAGTGAAGTTACCTGAATAAAAATGAAGGTAAAGGAAGCCATAGCAAAGAACGTTAGGACTCCTGGGGTAATGGGCATTTTTATTTATTCAGTTGTTTTAATGAAAAAACATGCAGATTACTTCTTCACACTGATGTGAATAAAACCAAAAAGGACGGTATGGCACTTTTGGAAAATTTCAGAAAGGCTCTTTTAGTTTTGTGTCCAACAGTCATTTGATATGGCACAAGAGTAAAAATATATTGACGAACAGCATGTATGAGCCATGGTTTTTGCTGGGTTCAATGCTTGGTCATTGCTTTTATGGATTTGGTGCATTCTCTTTGTATGTGTGGGCGTACGAAGGTGGGTTGGTTTTCTTTCCAAATCCACAACATCTTGCAAGTTAGGTCAATTGGCAACTCTGATTCAGTGAGCAAGGGTGAGCTCTGTGAAGGACTGTTCCCTGTAAAATGCTGGTTTGTACTTTGTGCTCCAGCACTCTCTAATCCTTAATTACATTAAGCAGGTTTGTTAGGTTATTAGTTTATAAAGATAAGAAGTGTAATATTAATATTAGCATGATATATCAGATGCCGAAGTAGTGCATGCCACAATAGATACTAAACCATAGCCAATTTGCAAGTGTCATTTCTTCAGGCCCACTTTCACTTCAAATTCTTTGACTTTCCCTAGCACCAGTTCCTTTTCCTGTAATTCCATAAGTCAATATCAGCATGAACGATAGTAATTACACTGCATTCTTGTGAAAAGGGAGACTAGAGCTCTTCAAGAGCCCTCTTGGGGCAACCTCTCATCATTTGGTGCCATGATAAGGACATCAAGCCACAAGTACCTTTGAGCAGAGCAATGCCCCAATATGTTTAGCAGTAGGAGCCAAATTGAGGAGTGCACAGCTAGTGGATCAGATGGTAATTTAAGAGCCATGATACGAAGGCAAAATGGCAAGCTATGTTTTGTTTAAGTCTGTGATTCAAAACAGTTATCTAAAAAACACAGGAAGTCAAAAAACATAAGGTGGCAAAGCCCTGACAAAGAACCAGAAACACTAGGCAAAAAAGGCAAATGCAAGAAGTAAGCAACTACAATTAACTAAAAGCAAAAACGTGGGTGTTGTACATCATGAATTTTACTTTTTATCTTTGTGGAATCTTTTTTTTTTTCAAATGTGGGTCTGTTATCTATAATTTATTTTGTGTTTTTTAGGTTTTGATTGCAGACAACACCATTTTGTGTAAATGGTCATGTGTGCTGCTGTCTTGTTTAGTGTTTCTATCGCTATTGCTAGTCATGATTAGTGATGATGCATTTTGATGTCAGATCCTTTTTTTGTATATTGGATGGTAGTACCCAGGTCACGGTGTCCTAATTTTGACATAGAAAACATTCCCAAATACCAAGTGGTTTTTCTAGTATAGTTAGTAGAAGAGAATCAGGTCAGAAATAAGACTTTTGGCAACTTTATTTTGACTTCGCTCTTTGCTTATTGGCTATGACATTCTGTTTTGTTTGATTTTGTGGTTTCCTCACCAGAACACGACCATGCAATGACTGATCAATATAAACAACACAACTGCTGTGTTCCTGGTTAGCATACTCACCTTAACACAACCATAGTAAAAGTTTAAAATCATACCTAACTCTGTACATTTACAACTTTTATTGCAGGAACTTAATAACTCCTTCAAGTTACAGTTACCCCATTTACATGAAATCTGAATTCTTTTAAATATGATAACATAAAATTTCCCATTTCACAAGTTGACAGTTCTTTTTTTTTAAAGTAACCTGAAGTGTATGTGGCATCTCACTATTCTTCACTTTTCTGTACCATCCATCTCTCAAAACCAGCTTGCTACTGAATGTGATGTATATAGAATTACATACACAACATGTAAAACCTTATGAAACAATACAATGATACATTTTCACTTAGGAAAACATATTGAACAAATACAGTCAATTAATATGATGACAGCTAATTTACCTCATTTATTAAATATTCAAACTTAATGACATCAAGCTAAATTAAATAAACAGTAAATGACCGATTATCTGAAACTATTAGCATGGTGGCAAAAGAACATTAACACATTTATCTAGATAATTATAAAGGAATTCCACGAAGAAAAAGTACAGCTTTTTGTATCAATGTGATATTTTACTGGTACTTTATGTAGCTGTTTTATAGTGCCCCCTCATATACTGCCTTATTTGAACGTGGACAGCTACTTCAATCAACACAAGCAGGCCAAATGGTTGTCCTCAGACCTGAGTTACACTCATACTACTCACCAAAGCAGGTATCCAGTCACCATGCTGCTACTTTTCCAAAACATCTTTTCCTTAGCCACAAACCCCAGTGGAAAATAGCAATCACCCACAACAGATACTCTTATCACTATATCCATCCATCCATTATCCAACCCGCTATATCCTAACTATAGGGTCACGGGGGTCTGCTGGAGCCAGTCCCAGCCAACACAGGGCGCAAGGCAGGAAACAAACCCTGGGCAGGGTGCCAGCCCACCGCAGGACACACACACACACACCCATACACACAGCACACACTAGGGACAATTTAAGATCGCCAATCCACCTAACCTGCATGTCTTTGGACTGTGGGAGGAAACCGGAGTACCCGGAGGAAACCCACGCAGACATGGGGAGAACATGCAAACTCCACGCAGGGAGGACCCGTTATCACTATATTTTGAGTATATTATCATGAAAAATTTCCGAAGTTCATAATTTTGGTTCATCTATGGTATAGTTACTGCTGACTATGATGTTTGTACGACTGTTAGGTTTATCTACTTTATAGCGCCCCTCATGTACAGCCTTATCTGCACATGTACTCCTTCAAGCAAGAAGCCTTACTAGTTCAGCACAAGCAGACCAAACAGTTGTCTTCAGACCTGAGTTACACCTGTGCCAGTTACTAAAGGTGGTGCCCGCTCACTGCGCTACTTTCTACCTCCTCAGCTGCTAACCCCCTTGAGAATATGACAATCACCCACACTAGGAGGAGGAGGAGTACATGCTGGTACAGCGCATTGCCGCACCCACCACATGACAAACCAACTCAGGATCTCAGATTAGGACTTGCAGCCATGCAATGGGTGACATTTCAGCACCAGATGGAATGGAACCAGTGTGAGGTTTTTTACAGTGGCTAGAGTGCCAATTCTGCCACCAACCCCAAAGTTTTCCATACAGGTTGGAGAGCCTATATGCAGGGCTGGATGCAGATTAACATCATAGCAGGACAGAGCAATTTCAGTTAAAGGCATTGCTCAAGGGCCAAACGAAGTAGAGTCACTTTTGGCGTTTAAAGGATTCGAACCGGCAACCTTCCAATTACCAATGCAAATCCTTAGCCTCAGAGACACCACTCCACCCACCTACACTAGGTACTCTTTAAAATACCTTAAACTAATCAAACAGTATAAAAACAATACTACTATAAAGTAAAATTAATAAAGCACAGTAAAATGAGTAGTATCAAAAGTAGGAAAATATATTTTAAAGATAATTTAAGGATACTTTCTGTAAGGTTACAGAGGATGATGAAAATGAAGTCTGGGTGTATAGCTTTTTCAGATTTTTCTTCAGTTCGCAAAATCTTGTATCTTGCCAACTTTCTTTGGAAAATATAGGTGTATATCTTGTTGAGGATCTTCTCTCTCCTGTCCATCTCCATTATTTTTTTCAGCAAGCATGCATCGCACTTAAAAAGACCTTTCTTCATGTACATTTAATAATAATTACACGAATAAACAATAATTTCAATTGATTATACCCATGTATTCTTTTATTACTAAATAACCTGGGCTAATGCATTCTTCAGTCTGGCTTTTTTGGGGATTTTAAAAGAATGATCTGAAGGATACTAGGTACTAGTATACTAGTCAGCAAAGATACAGAGTTTAAAATCAATCTATAGCAGTCATTTAAAAGATTCACAAGAGTGTGTTTGAGATGGGATTTAGTGTTCAAAAATTCAATGATTTATAATCCGTTTTAGTTTATGGAGGCTTTGAGTGAAAAAGAAGGTGTGAGTTTTCTGATTGTTGGCTGTTGAATCAATGTTAGTTTGATAATATTCCCTCTGAGCTACACATTAAGTTTTGAATTGCAAAGTTCTTACTTCGGTATTATGAGTTTGAATGTTAAAATCATCATGCGACTTATTCCACCATACACCTTTGTCTACATTTGATGCCTTTATTGTGGTGTGTTTTTTAGCTAAAAATGAGCAAAAATTGACTTTTGGAAGTGAAAGTAGTGAGCTGGAATTAAGACCTTGCTGTTTCCTAAAAGGCAATAAGTTTCCTTGTTGATGTGTCCATTTCAGAGCTATGGCGTCAGAGTCACTAAACAAAGTTCCAACTCTGACTAAATTTAAAATCCAGTATGTGTTAAAATTTCCAATTTCACATATACTGATACAATTTAACTATTTTTTTTTCTGCTAGATGTATACAAATATAGCTTCTTTTTTAATTTTGTAAGTTTAGTCTTATGTTT
The DNA here is from genome assembly GCF_016835505.1 of Polypterus senegalus. Taxonomy (NCBI): domain Eukaryota; kingdom Metazoa; phylum Chordata; class Cladistia; order Polypteriformes; family Polypteridae; genus Polypterus; species Polypterus senegalus. The sequence goes on from NC_053154.1 coordinate 171,585,319, forward strand.
AATGTTACTCAGTGTTTGTAAGCCACAACAACATTGTTACATCCCAAACTTTAACAGGTTAGATTGCTAAAAAGTAACCTGATGATGCACTAAATATATTATTCTAATTACAAATAGAGGAGTCAGATTCAGAGGTACCAGAAATTGAGGACTTGAAGTTGAAGGTTTTGTGTGCAGACTCCACAGCCCTGGCCATTTAAAAATTTTGAGAAATTTGTCTATTGAAGGGACAGTGACAAATTGCAGGCAAAGAGAACAGCAATGGGTGAAGCTCAAGCCAAATCCAGCCCCAAAGAGTCTCTTCCTTGGCCCGATTCTTTTATGTGTTCAAAATAGGTTGCAAGATTGGAGGGAAGGGAGGGTATCTTCAGCATGATAAGTACTGTTCGTTCACATAGAATCTGAACAGAGGAGGCAGAACAAATCATTGCACTGTGTAAATGTATTTGATTTTATAGCCAGTTTTGCGCATTCAGAATTGTACTGAATGGAATTTTCCTGTTTAACTAGTCAAAGTCAATTGATATTGAAGTCAATACTATGTCTATTTCTTTCAGAGTTATGATTGTATCCTTAACTTCTTTCCTAGGCTATTTTTTGGATCTACTGAACAAGTCAGAGCGTTCACTTCAGCAGCAGTTTCCAAATACTTATGGAGAAGTATACACACTTAACGTCAAGATCTTCCAGGACTTATACGCTGATCTGCGAGGTTACTATCATGGCTCGAACATCAACTTGGAAGATTCATTAAATGAGTTTTGGACTAAGCTTCTAGAAAGAATCTTCAAGGCAAAAAATCCCCAGTATGAGATAAGTGATGAGTACATGGAATGTGCGATAAAGAATGTGGAAGAACAGAAACCTTTTGGAGAGATTCCTCGTGAAATAAAAGTAAAAGCTACTCGGGCATTTATTGCAGCTCGTTCCTTTATTCAGGGTATTAATATGGCCAGCGAAGTAGTGAAGAAAGTCTCCCAGGTAAGTCAGGGGCACCTCTGGTAACACTTTACCATTGATTAATGAGTTAAGAATAAACTCATATAAGGCTTAATAGGTTGTTTGTTCATGTTCATTCAAATCGTTATAAATGTAATTAAATTATAATTTATATATTAAAAAATCTTTAACTGTAAAGATTGCATGTTCTCCCCATGTGTGCATGGATTTTTAATAGTGTCTTTTATTTCAAAATTCCAAAAATGTTCAGGCTAGCTGAATTTGAAAATCTAAATTAATGTAGTATGAATGAGTAGGTGTAGGGGTGGCACATGAATTTAAATTAATTGAGTTACACAGTAAGCATATACAGTAATCCCTCCTTGATCGTGGGGGTTGCGTTCCAGAACCCCCCGCGATAGGTGAAAATCCGCAAAGTAGAAACCATATGTTTGTATGGTTATTTTTATATATTTTAAGCCCTTATAAACTCTCCCACACTGTTTATATATATTCCCCGCACAGTTATACAGCATAAACCCTTTGTATTCTCTTAGATATTAGGTAAGATTCATTGAAATTATGTAAACACACTGTTTATATACAGTAAAACCTAAATATTATTTTAAAGATATCGAGCATCTCTGATATCACATATGTTACAGACATTCCGATAGACAGGCCACCAGCAATAAAGTAAAGTAAGTATACAGTAAATGTGTGTACAGTGACACTAAATGTACGTACATGTACGAAGTACTGTAAGTAGAAAATTAATTATGGTTACTCACCAACAATGACACAATGACTTGTCTGATAACGATGAGTTTAGTTTTACTGCACAACAAAGGAGAGCGTTACAGCTCTTCTAAAGGAGCCTCTTCAGACAACTGTGTAGCACCGCCGTTGTTCTTCTTCCGGCAGTTTTCAATCCAAATCCCTAAAGCAGATTCCATCCAGACTACTGCTTTATTACATCCACTTACAACTCGTTTTGCACCCTAGTTAAAAGGACACTGCGGCCATAGATCTTATATTCCTTTCCAACTTTTTAAATAAAAAGAATCGTTGCCTCATTGATGCCGTAATAACGTCCTACAGCGGTGTAGCTTTTCCCTTCCTTCAACATATCTAAAACTTTTACCTTTTCGGCAATCGTTAACATCTTCCGTTGGCGCTTGGGCATGGCCCCTGAAGCAGTAGCAGGAGCAGATCGTTTTGGAGCCATAATGAAGGGCTTGACTATGCACAAAGATAAACACAAAAGAGCACAAAAGTTAACTCTTTGCACAGCGAAACATGTTGATGCTGAATGAGTGAGACAAGACTTCCTGGTTAACACCGCAGAATCGAATTCGGCGCTCCATCGCTGAGCCAGTCAGCACACAAGAACTTAACTGCGTGCTCTGATTGGTTAGCTTCTTAGCCATCCGCCAATAGCGTCCCTTGTATGAAATCAACTTGACAAACCAACTGAGGAAGCATGTACAGGAAGTAAAAAGACCCATTGTCCGCAGAACCCGCGTTATATATTTAGATATGCTTACATATAAAATCCGTGTTAGAGTGAAGCCACAAAAGTCGAAACGCGATATAGCGAGGGATTACTGTAGTATTAATACCAAATTATCTGACAGAAATGACAGCTCTAGTAGCATAGTCTCCCAGCACCAATCCTCCTTCAGAAAAGCCAGTCTGTTTGTTTGGCGTTACCGCAGTGCAGCCCCCTGTAAAGCGCAATCAGCTTTATGAACCCAGAGTGGACTGAAGATCTACATGAGCCCACAATGCTGTAGACATGTTAAATAATACTTGAAAAAGTGACTCTGGCAGGTGGTCAAACAAACATACTTACCGAAGGCACAAAATATAAAACAGAATCCAAAAAACAAGCTAAATCACCATATAAAATTTGTAGAAAATATATGTACAGGCAGATTTGCATAGTGGTTGAGAGTTTGGACTTCAAACCCTGAGTCTATAACTTCAAATCCCACTACTGATAATGTGTGACCATGAGTAGGTCACTTCACCCGCCTGAGCTCCAATTTTAAATAAATAAATAGAATAATAAATAAATATTGTACATTTGTTTATTTATTATTCTATCTTTCATATGTTGTAAGTTTCCTTGGCTAAAGGAGTGGGCCTGATAATAGTAATAATAGAAGCAGTGCAATAGCCCAGAATACCAAAATATTGCAACGACTACCATGTGCTGTGACAAATGCACCCAGTGACAAATACAGTAGCTTGGATAAAGTCTCAGCCAATTTCTAAAAACAGTAAGCTGGCTTAAAAGACGCTGTTCAGAGCTGAATGTTACTAACTAGTCAGTTTTCTTCTCAAATTAGCATTGGTCATCTATAGATCTTGTCAGCTCACTTACCATGCTCACTGGAACTGAAGCAGCTTATCCTTAAGAACATAAGAGGTTTGACAAAGGAGAAAAATCCATTCAGTCCATCGGGCTAGTATGGAAAACATGAGCTCATATATATTTTAAATAATGCTATAAGATGTCACACAATGTCTACTTTACTTATGTACTTGGTGCACCTATGTATGTTAGTAGCAGGGGTACTGGTGTCCATTTCTGAAAGAAACATAGCTTGTGGTGTTCCTCTGTATACAAATGGGGAATCTGTGAAAAATTTGGTGGAGATATTTTCAACGGTGTGGATTTGCATACCGGAAAATTACACACACACATGCACACACACTCTTTCTACGTTATCTATGATTTTTTGGCAATTCCTACAAAGTTTAAAGCTATACCTGAATTACATCACCCTTACCACAAACAAAATGTACAAAAATATTTCTCTTCTGTTGTTCTATTTGTAATTCCACTTATGCCTGTATACTTGGCATGAGAAAAGTGTGCAATGACAAATGGTTAAACATTAAATGAGTGTTAGCCTTAGGGGAAAAACATAATATAAACAATGTAATATTTTTAAGAGAAAGTAACAAAGTTTAGTTGAGTATAAGAAACTTAAAGCTTTGATCATTTAACTTGTTTTACATCCCGCGTGTAAACTAAGCAAAATAAAGAGAAATATAAACAAAAGATCATTCACTTACTGATAGAGAAACAACTAAGTTACATTTACATGCAGACTATTTGTTCAGAAATTATATTGGCACAAGTCAGAGTGAGGAAGGTAATATTACCAGCATCAAAGTAAAAGGTGAGACATTTTTAGTAGTAACTTTAGCTTATCTAAGCTCTCAGCCAGCCCTGGATGTGGCATAGTGATCAGATTTGTTGCATCACAGGTCTAGAGCTCGGGGTTCAAATCCTAGCCCAAATATTTTCTGTGTGGAGTTTCCATATTCTTCACAAGACCTTGAGTGTTTTTCCCTCCCATATCAAGGGACAAACATGGCAGTTTTCAGTTGGTCTCCTACAGTATGTGACTCTGGGTGTGCGAATGGAAGATGTTCTGTTCAGGGATGGGTCCCGCCTTGGATAAGTGATTACCCCTTCTCTTTAAATGCTAAAAAAACAAAAATGTCATTAGTTGGTGGAAATGACCCAGACAACAACAAGCATTGAAACATGTATATACATAAAATGTACCATCATCATTATCAAGACTCTTTCCATCATCAAGAACCTGTCATCTTTTATCTCAGTAGGCCCTAACATTACACTTTGTATTACTTTTGACTGTTAATATTGCATATTATAGCAGAGAATGGGCTTCCCTGGGGAACTTGACTTTTTGTTTTCTTCCTCTCTGCTGACAACTGGACATATTGCAGTTATGTTAATGTAAATAAATGTGGTAGTTTATGTTAATCAAACTGAAATTTGCTCTATTTACTGTGTTTTTAACATATTTTTGGGGGTAAAAGGTGTGTGTTTTAACTATTTCTGCATTATAGTTCAGTGAAGTGTGCTATACAAAATACACTGATATAGTGTGATTTGCTGCTGAAATAACATTCAGGCTCCATTACCCTGTATTAAAATACTCGACTTTGTAAAATAAATGAGATTAAATGTTTTTCTGTCCTTAAGTCTAAATAAGCACAATTATTACTGTATGTTGTTCATTAAACTAAAAAGACTGTTCAGAGATATTTGGTACATTTCTGAAATTGTATATTGATTACATAATCAGTTATTGGTGAATTGCTGTAATTACATATTGTACATATTACACAATTACATATAATAGACAATCAGGTTTTTGTATCATATTTCATAATTTATGTGATGTAGACAAATATGACAAAATAACTTTCTTTAAAAAGTTTAAAAAGTTGTTTGCAGTTCTTAAAATGATCTTGAAATGTTTTAATTTTTTTAGATATTGTAATAATTAGTGCTTTCTTAAACTGTATGTCTCCTAGTCAAATATACAGTATTGAACTATTTTCTTAGCATTCGCAAGGATTAAATTATTGCCTGCTATCTCATTTCATAATCCTATGCAGCATGACTGCCATAGTGATTTTCTGACTGGCATGAAATCACAATTCATTTTTTAGGGAGCTTTTCAAGACAATGGCGCTGTTCTCCTCTCAAAGCCAGTCCACTTGGCTTTGGAACTAGATGAGCAGATTGACAAAATCAGTGTGACAGAATGTTATTGTTTGTGTTTCAGGTGCCACTAAATCCAGAATGCACACGAGCCATCATGAAGATGACATTTTGTCCTCACTGTCGTGGAATGCCAAATGTGAAGCCTTGCTTTAACTACTGCCAAAATGTCGTGAAGGGCTGTCTAGCCAACCAGGCTGACCTCAGCACCGAGTGGCAGAATCTCATCCGTGAGTTCTTTACACCTTTTGCTAGATATATTAGTAATGGTTGCGGCTACTTCTTTTTTAATTCCTTCACATGAGGTAGCACAAGGGTCTCAGGCATCCGATTCATTACTTTATACTAAGAGTGTCAAGATCTAAACCTTTTTCTGTTTGGCATATCACATGCAATTATTATTTGTTACCATAAATTAAAGTTTAATTAACATTTTATGGGTTTACTACATTTCTTCTGGTCTTCAAATACTTTTAAAGATCAAATATTTAAAATTTATCATTGTTTACATTATATATGTAGATCTGCATGTGTTTTAATTTTATTATCATTTTGCTTTAAAAATTCTTTCAGATTTTTTTGTACTATTGCCATGACACTATGATGCATTGCTAACAGTACGGCTCTGGCATTTGCACTTTGTCACATCATATTGGCAATGATTTATAACTTGATGATGTGTGGCAGCTGGCCTCTGATATTTTGGATAAATAAAACTCTCTTGCACTTCTCTAGTTAATTTCTGCTTGACTGAAAAGATTTTGTAACTTTTGTTAACAATTAGGATTTGATACCTTCAGTACTTTTCACTTATCGGCTTTCAAACGTTGCATTGTTGTTACATGGCATTTCTATCTCCTGGTCCCTTTTGACAACCATCTTGGCCTTCCAGTATTCATCTTGGCAGTACAGTTCAAGAGCAGCTCATGTTTCTCATCTGAAATAGTCCTGTCTCATTCTGTTTAATGAAGCAAATCCCATAAAAAGGGAGAAAAGGGAATTATTTTGATCCACCCCATGGCACTGCCTCCATGCTACATCAAGTACTCAGAAACAATCCTTAAAGCAGGACTACTCAGCTTGCTCTTCATTCAGGGTTCTTGTAGCACAACTACTAACATCTTTCTGCACACAATTAGTACTATCATGTTCAGCCCAAATTCTAAATGACTCTGAAACCTGAAATCTGCTGAAGTATTTTAGTTTATATGACTGTATTCTAAACCCAGAATGATACCAAGAAGGCTAAAGTATTACAGTGCAGAGCATCTCTCTCACAAGTGGGGCGACTCACCCACTTTCATACCACAGTTTACTCCAATGAAGCACTCCCTTCTCATCTTTCACCACCTGACCCTCTATAATAATAAATAAATAATAATAATACATTTTATATATATAGAGCCTTTCCCATGCTCAAGGCACTTCACAGAGTTTAAGAAAGAACGGCAGGGTATACAGTATATAACATTGTACAAACCAGATAAATAAATAAAGAAGATTAAGGCAGTAAATTCAGAGAAAAAGCCTAACATAAACCATAATTGATGGTCTAGCACACACACATAGGTTACATGAGCATCATGACATAGAGGTAAACTGAGAGAAGGGTAGTAAAGTCAATTTGAGCTAAAAGCCTTCCGGAAGATATGAGTTTTGAGTTGTTTTTTAAAAGAATTCATTGAGTCAGCTGACCTGATTAAATTCACTAGGTCATTCCAGAGTCTGGGCGCTATACAGCTGAAGGCCATGTTACTCATGGAGTGTAGATTAATGTGGAGCACAACAAGATTGCCAGAATCAGAGGACCTTAGTGGGTGGACAGGCACATAGTGATGGAGAAGATCACTGATGTAGTTTGGCGCAAGGTCGTTTAAGGCTTTGTAGGTTATTAGTAGAATTTTATATTCGATTCTGTAAAACACAGGGAGCCAGTGAAGGCGGAGCAGGATGGGTGTGATGTGCTCACTGCTGCTGGTTCGAGTAAGGACTCTTGCAGCCAAGTTTTGAATAAGCTGGAGCTGTGATATAACATTAGAAGGGGCACCTGCCAGTAGTGAGTTACAATAATCTATGCGGGATGTGATAAAAACATGGACAAGTTTCTCAGCATTAGCGTAAGAAAGTGTAGAATTAAGGCGAATTTTGCAAAAAGTTTTGTTAACAGGGTGGAGCGGCAACAGCATGCGTCCCCTCACTGATAATAACTATGGCCTCTTTTATTTCTGATAGCTCACTTAGTTGGCTTCTAGATAGATTAATTTACCTCAAAGTCTATTGCTAGTCCAAAAACACACAAACACCATCAAACAGGCAGCAAAAAACAAAACACTCAAACATTACAGAAAGCATAGCAGTTAGGTTAACTTTTAGTGCTAATTTAATTTCTTGAAACAAACATCCATGAAGGTGTAGATCATCAGAATTGGAGTCCTTTGTACAACATGAATGTCAACACTTTTTGTGTCTGGGCTATGATTTCAGCTCTTCAGCTCTGTCCAGCTGGCTAAGTATGGAGAAAGGGCATGCAAAAGGCTGGATCGTCTAATAAATGCTAATAAGACTTCACTCAGATGCTAAAACATTGTGAAAGACAAATAAACAGTGAACACATGAGCAGCAGCATGAAATAGCTACATTCTTTAATATTATATTGAAATATTATTTTAAAAAACAGTCTAATTAATGGTACAATTTCATATGTTCCCTTCCCCCTCTCTCCTTCACTCTGGAACCAAGTGATTCCTATATTAAAAGCTTTGTGATTGACCTGTAACTTTTTGTCTGATTGTTTACTCTGGAAAGTTCACATAGTTTCTTATATTCCCAGTTAACAATAATTTACTTCTACATCTGTGGCTAAATTCATGCAAAATCTAATTGTAAAGTATAGAAATTGAGCATGCTGCTTTAAAACATATCACATCATTAGATTTACTATACACTGCTATCCCCACACAGAGCCACTTACAGGACAATATCCATGACTAATTCTGAGTTTAAGAATGACTTCTAGTAGTACCAGGTGTTATTTCAATTTCTAGGCATTCCTAGTGGCCCCCTTTAACAATTGTAAAGAAAGAAATACAGGAAAATGGAGGCCCTGTTTAGAAATCCCATTTAAATCCAAGAAGACTAGAAAGTGTTAAGAATTGATTAAACAATACAAGTACCTTCTAAATTATGGAGCAATCTTCAGTCCTAGCAGCCAGTTGTACATTTAATAACTTGCTTCCTGTTAGAAAAGTGTCTTGAGGTGGACAGAATGGTAGTGGAGGTTCTGGAGACTGGTCATGTGTCTTCTTCTGGCTGGTCTTCCCAGCAGAGGATGAAAAGGAAGCTGGGTAAGCAATTGTGTCACCTCCAAATCCTTCCCCCTTTATACCTTTAAAACTCTTTCCCATAAAAAGCAGAGTTATTCTGCATGTCTGATGCCACATACATTTTACTGAACAATGTTGCTGCTACCCACCAACTTGGGAAGATTTTACCAAGGTGCTTTTTGGCATTCTTTGCTTCCATGCCTGCAGTGTAAAGATGCTATTGACATTCTTGCCATAAATAAGACCCCCTTTTTGTTATCTTCTATACTGCATGGACCCAACATACCACATTCTTGTCAGTAGAGGCTACTAACTGTTTCAAAGTGCACTACTACACTTTGTGCCTGTCCTGCTTGAAATGTCCATGCATATCACAACATGAAGAACTGGAGAAATGCTTAATATTTCTGTATTTACAAGTGGGATCCTTACAAACCAAACCAAAATAAATAATAGACACATGATTAAAAAAAAAAAAAACATACTATTCTAAAGAAGAACTTGTTTCATATGTGTGTACTGAAACCCAGTATGCTGCCTGATGCTGATGTGCAGTGTTGCATTGTACTTTAGCTGCTGTTTAGGGATTACATTCTTATGTCACCAAGCGCAATATGTACGAAGAGAACACTCATTAGCCATCCACCACCAAACTCACCGTTTTTTTTTGTTATGTGCATTGTGACCTATTGCTGAATTGGCACAGGTGAAGACATCAGGATTATTCCCACTTTGCCACAATATCTGTAGAAAGTCCTTGGTGACTGCAAATGTTTATTCAATAGAGAGAATGTTTATGGCAGGTATGACTAGCCTTCAAGAGGCTGGGGGTATCGGTGGATACTGGCTACAGCCCAGCAATTTAAGTTAAATAATGTGTAGGTGCTGAGTTTGTGAGGTGGTGGTTGGAGACACAAACTTCTTCTGAGAAGGTTTCCTTTATCGCAGCCGCACTACCTCTCCCAAAACATACCAATCCCATTTCCTGTCTGTTCCTTTTTCCCCCTATAAATAGTCACAATCCAGAAAATGTCTGTGTTAAAGTAAAGCTAGCAGCAACCACAGGGCACATATTCTTTTCGAAAGAGAATAGAGATATTATTAGCTTGTGTATTAGCATGTGTAATTATAAACAGTAGGAATAACTTAAGATAATAATGTATCCATATAATATAATCCTACAAATGTGTTACTACATTTCAGATAATGTATAAATCATAGTATTTTAATGTTTTTCAGAATTGTTATGATGTAAATTTAATGTGCACTACTTGGCGACCAATGTCTGTTGCTATGGTTGAGAGTTTGCCAGTTCAAGAACCACTTTGTGATTAAAGAGTGGGTGGTGGAGGACATAGATTACAAATGATTTAACATGCTGCTTTAGTTACGAGGGCTTTTGGGAGGCACTCATAAATTAACAATCACTCTTAAAATGGACTTTACAATGTTCTTAGTACTGCAATGCAGTTGCAAAACTCAAGAGTAAAATCACAGTATATGTAGGGTACGGAAATTGCGAACAGCTGCACCTGATCAGTGAAATTAGTGTGTACAGGTAAGGCTCCCACTTGTAAATACAGAAATATTAAGCATTCCTCCAGTAGAAGGTGGCCTTCAAATATCACCCTTTCTTTGTGTTCAGATTCCATGCTGCAGGTGGTCGACCGTTTCAGCAGTCCCACTAATATAGAAGCCGTCATTGGCTCGATCAATATCAAGATCTCTGATGCCATGATCAATATGCTAGAGAAAATTGTGCACATCACAAATAAGGTAAGTAGTTCTAAGGCTTTGACTGAAAAACATTTTCTAAAACACCTTAATGATATTAAGGGATGCTTGATGCAGTAATTTCACAAACATGCATCCATTGCATGTACTAGTATATATTTGTGCCACAATTATTTAGATTTGTCATCCCTAAGAACTTACTAAATCCTAGACCAGGGATGGTGGTCCACAAGTGGCTGCATGTTTTCATTCCAGCCAGTTTCCTAATTAGAAGGCTGTCCTTGCTGATAAAGAAAATTGGTATTTAACTCTATGACTTATTAGTGCTTTCCTTCAACCATGACAAATTTTAATTACATTGTAGAGCAGGGTCCTCAACTGCAGTCCTAGAGGGCTGCATTGGCTGTAGGTTTTCACCTCAAACAATGACTTAATTAGAATCTATTTGTTTACTACTAAAGCAATGCATTTTGGGCTTAATTTTAGTTAACCCACAGTTTACAATTCAGAATACTTAACTGTCTATTTTAGTGTTATTCAGCTGCATTTAAGATTTAATTCTTTCCTTTTTACTTTCTCATATAAAAAGTATAGGGAAAGTATTGTAATTGTCCACAGAATCGATGTCGAGATTTTGATGAATCTTGATGTTTTAGATCTCCCAGACATTCTCGTATATGAAGTATAGGAAAAGTATTGGAATCCTCCAAAAATTACATTTGAAGATTTGGATGAATCTCGACTGTTTAGACCCCTCGGAGTCTGAAAATACCATTTTTGGAATTATGTCTGTGTGTATGTATGTGTGTGTGTGTGTCTCTGTGTGTGTGTAAACATGATAACTTGAGTATACTTTCACTTTGGTCAACTAAATTTTGCATGCAAGTATTGGGTATAAAACATAGATTTATATCAACTTTTGGACTATTTCCATTAACTGGTACTGTGGTACTTTACCTTTAATTCATGCAGATGCAGAATCTGATTTATTCAACTTTGCTTTTATAATAAATTGTTCAATATATTATTAATTGGATTTGATCTGTTGTTGATATTTCTTTTCTTTAATGTTCATAATATAAAAATATAATCATTGCGGTTTACTCCACAAATATCCATTTCCATATCAGAGTATACGAGAAAGTCTAGGGGAGACCACTCCCGATTTTTTCTTAACTAGTGACAGTTAATAGTGAAATGCAAATAAAGAAAACCACCAGCCCCCCATCTAACTTGGTTCCAATTACAATGGTTAATGTGCATCATGAAGTATATGTGTTAATAAAAGGTTTAGAAGTAAATGACAGAAAAAACAATGATTGTGAAGTGCAAATCTGTTCCAGTCCACAATACATATGGATATGGATAATGTACTCAGAAAGGGAAATTCCACAATGTGATAAAAATGTGTCTTTGGAAAAATAAAAGCACTAAGAAGCAATACAGTTAAATACCAAGTTTCATTATCAGCAAGGGCTGTTTTTTAGGAAGCTGCCTGGAATAAAAATTTGCTGCCACCGCAGACCCCCAGGATCAGGAGTGAAGATCCCTATGCTAAACTTTGTCCTTGCTCCTCCTTTGATTAGGTTTTTTGAATCCTGCTTGACCTTAATTCTTCATTCTTATTTGTATATTCTATAAGGTATACCCCAAAGTAATCTGGGTCTCATGTTAAAAGTCTAAAGCCTAATCTAGACCTGATAATACTGACCCAAGCAAAGCTTGGATAATCCACACTCAGTTAACATAACTCTCCACTCATATTCACTGACAAGAGACACTTCAGTACTGGTTATCCAATTCGTGTACCAGTATCACATCTAGGCAAGAGCCTCCATGTAAAGTACCAGGTAACCTGTGCACATTTTAATTTAAAATTGACACCAATGACATCAATTACAGTACATATGACAACAGTAAACCAAAAGATTAACCTTACAGAAAATCAAACACTTTTTGAAGGTCTGGTTGACATCTTTAATCACTGAACTCATTATACTCTTACCATTAAAAAGGTCAGAAGAGGCTCACTAAATAAATTAGCACCATTTACTCCGAGTGTGGATGTTTCAAGATGGGGAATATTTAGGTAATGATTTGTTTATTCAGTAACAGGAAACGTCAATGTTTTTTTTAATTTAATATTTGAGATTCTAAAAAAAAAAAAATCCAAAGCACTATTTTTCCACACCATGTAAATCTGTTTCCTCCTTGGACTTACCACCTGCCAGTTTTGTAGTTACACTGTGGGGCTTTGCAGTTTCTTCCTATTGATGTAATTCAGTTTCTTCTGAGACTGAGATTCCAGCTTTTCACAACAGAAGCCATTTATAATGGGGCCAAGTTTTGTTTTATAGGTGTTTCAGGGCTGTGGAAATCCCAAGGCTGCTACTACGAGAAGTCCTGCAGTAGAAGAAAAGAGAAAACGAAAAGTGTTAAATGATGACAAAGGAACAGCACCATCAACTCCTACCCTTGACAAGCTTGTGAGTCATTTCTGCTGTCCAGCTTATTTAACCTTTCTTTAAATAACTCCTGTGGTTAACACTGACTTGCCTGACTTTGTCCTTCTGGATGTCAGATTTCATGGGCAATGGAATTTGCTAAATGATGGCAGGTTTTCTCCAAGTAAAGCTTAGTCTGAGTGGAAAAGCAACAGTTTAGAGACCTGAGAATTGTGTATAGATGCAATAATACCTCCTTGAAAATATGAAGAAAACAAAGTACTTAATTTAGATGCCAGAAGAAAACAAATCAGGGGAACTTTCTGCCTTGCTTCGCACATTCAAGTTTGTGATATCTGATATATTACTGGGGCCTCATAATCCTAAATTGAAGCTTGGCAAGTGTTACTCCTATATACAGTTTGCATGTACTCCTCATAGGTTTATTTGTGGGTTTTCCAAAGGGACTCCCATTTCCTCCCACTGCTCAAGCACTTTGATCTGGTGAAAGTAAAAGTGAGCATACACACCTTGAATTGGCAAGGTATTGTATTAAGGGCTGGCCTTTGCCTTGTGCCCATTAGAACACAAATAACTGTAAGCTTCCCAGGAGCGCTGTTTGGAGAATGGATGGCTGGATGGACAGATGACTAATTATCTTTCCTTCAATCATGTTCAGGTATCAGATGTGACAAAAAGGTTACAAGAACTGCAACCTTACTGGATTCAGCTCTCCACCAACCTCTGCAATGACAAGATAACAGCTGGCATCTCTAACATAGAGAAGTGCTGGAATGGCATGGCTAAAGGAAGGTGGGTCTTTTGAGAAAGAAAGAAAAAAATGCAGTGGACATAAAAATGATAGCTTAGCCCAGGTAATGCAGTCGGCAATCTGGCAGCAGTTCTCTTCTGTGTCTAATCTTAGTGTTAAATAACAACTGTTAGGAATTTGGTTTGGCTGTGATTTCAAACAGTTTGCTCAGTTAATTTTAATTTTGGTGTAAGATGTGTTCATTTCCAAGCCCAAAGCACTTTACATATTTAAAAATTATGTATAGTATAGACAGAAATATACATAATATTATGTAAAAAAAAAAAAAAATTACTCACATACACATATCCTCAAATTTGCCTAATCCAGTTCATGGTTCATGGCCTGATCCATTACCTTCAGAAACGAGGCAGGTGCCAGCACTGGCATGGGCAAACACCCACAGGAACAATTCGGAATCATCGTTTCACCTATGGTGTTCGTCTTTGTGATGTAGGAAGAAAATTGGAGTACCTGAATAAAAAACCATACTGTACAGAGACATGGAGAACATCCATACTGCCAGAGGGAAAGGCAAGGTGTGGGAATCAAATCTAATTCACAAACATATTGTCACCAAAAGGGCAAATGCCTTGTGTGGTTTCCTTGGAGACGCTGAACAACACAGAACTTGGATCCAGACCAGACAGCCAAAGGTCTTTGATGATGCAGCCAGTTTGAAAGCAGCAGCCACGTTGGCTAACTTATTCACACAGGGCTCAAATGTTATTAAAAACTATGCTAGGGCCCAGCATGTCAGTGTGCCAAAAATGTCTTTACCTTCAGGATTTCATGATAACTTAAACCTTTAAGAGATGCTCAATCATATTTTCACTTGCACACACAAGACAATTCTTCTTGCCAGGCTTCTTGGGAATATTTAGAATGGCTGCCTATTTTGTTTTAGACTGGAAATAAATGGGGAAATTGCAAGCATATTAAAATGAGTCTGCTTACACCAGAGAACTAGTGCTGCAGCATTAATAATAATAAAGTGACTTACAACATTTAAGATACAATTGAAGTGAATTGCTCATGATCAGCAGAATTTGAACCCATAATCTCAGAGTCTCCAGTCCAAAGCATTAACTAGTATCTCACACTGACCGTATTAAACTACACTGAGCTAGCAACATAGGAGAGAAAAGCAAACCAAGAGGAAAATTGAGAAGAAATTCAATAATTTTAGAACAGAATGGTAAATCAATTGTCCTTTCTTCAAGCAAGCGTAAATGCTTAAAATAACAATGAAGAATATCATTGCATATTTGTTTACATTAGTTTTGAGGGTCACAGTGGCAGGCCTGAGTTCTCTTTCCTTAGGGGCAGATTGTAACATCCTGATCAATTATCAAATATTTCCAAGCCAATTGAAAAATGCCAAGTCCCCCAAAAGGGACCTCTGGTGTTTTAAAATGTTAGACACTCTTTGGCACTTTATTAGAAACACCTAGGTAGTGCCAGGTAGAATCACCTTTCACCTACTGAACAGACTGAATTCCTTGAGGGCATGGATTTAACAATGCTAGAAACACTCCTTAGGCATATGCTTCAAGGTCTAATGCATTGTGTATTCAGAGATGCCATTTCTTAACACCACTGCTGTTATTTGACTATTTATGTCTTTTCTGTTAACTTAAACAAGTCTGGACATTCCCCTAAGCTCTTCCACCAACAAGGAATTTTAGCCAACAGAGCAGCTGTTTCTTAGATGCTGAAAACATCCATGTCTAGCACCAAAAATCATTAGTCAAAGTTGCTTAAATCATGTCTTTCACATTCCCAATTCACAATGAAAACTCTTGACCGTTTTTATATGCTGTAAATATACTGCTCAAAAGAATTAAAGGAACACATTTTAATCAGAGTATAGCATAAAGTCAATGAAACTTATGGGATATTAATCTGGTCAGTTAAGTAGCAGAGGGGGTTGTTAATCAGTTTCAGCTGCTGTGGTGTTAATGAAATTAACAACAGATGCACTAGAGGGGCAACAATGAGATGACCCCCAAAACAGGAATGGTTTAACAGGTGGAGGCCACTGACATTTTTCCCTCCTCATCTTTTCTGACTGTTTCTTCACTAGTTTTGCATTTGGCTACAGTCAGTGTCACTACTGGTAGCATGAGGCGATACCTGGACCCTACAGAGGTTGCACAGGTAGTCCAACTTCTCCAGGATGGCACATCAATACATGTCATTGCCAGAAGGTTTGCTGTGTCTCCCTGCACAGTCTCAAGGGCATGGAGGAGATTCTAGGAGACAAGCAGTTACTCTAGGAGAGCTGGAGAGGGCCATAGAAGGTCCATAAGCCATCAGCAGGACCAGTATCTGCTCCTTTGGGCAAGGAGGAACAGGATGAGCACTGCCAGAGCCCTACAAAATGACCTCCAGCAGGCCACTGGTGTGAATGTCTCTGACCAAACAACCAGAAAGACTTCATGAGGGTGACCCAAGGGCCCCATGTCCTCTAATGGGCCCTGAGCTCACTGCCCAGCAGCATGCAGCTCGATTGGCATTCGCCATAGAATACCAGAATTGGCAGATGCACCACTGGTGCCCTGTGCTTTTTACAGATGAGAACAGGTTCACCCTGAGCACGTGACAGAAGTGAAAGGGTCTGGAGAAGCCATGGAGAACATTATGCTGCCTGTAACATCATTCAGCATGAGCAGTTTGGTGGTGGGTTAATGATTGTCTGGGGAGGCATATCCATGAAGGGTCACACAGACCGCTACAGGCTTGACAAAGGCACCTTGGCTGCCATTAGGTATCAGGATGAAATCCTTGGACCCATTGTCAGACCCTATGCTGGTACAGTGGCTCCTGGTGCACGACAATTCCTGGTCTCATGTGGTGAGAGTATGCAGGCAGTTCCTGGAGGATGAAGGAATTGATACCATTGACTGGCCACCACACTTTCCTGACCTAAATCCAATAGAACACCTCTGGGACATTATGTTTTGGTTCATCCAATGCCACCAGGTTGCACCTCAAGACTGTCCAGGAGCTCAGTGATGCCCTGGTCCAGATCTGGGAGGAGATCCCCCACAACACCATCTGTCATCTCATTAGAAGCATGCACCGATGTTGTCAGGCATGTATACAAGAACACAGGGGCCATACAAAGTGCTGCGTACAATTTTGAGTTGCTGCAATTAAATTTTGGCAAAATGGACTAGCCTGCCACATAATTTTTTCACTCTGAATTTTGGGGCGTCTTTGAATTCAGGGCTCTGTAGGTTGATCATTTTCATTTCCATCAAACGATGTGGCATCCTTTCGTTCCTAACACATTACCCAGTCTATATCAGTATAGATATCCAGGAGGATTTCTTTTTCCCATTGAGATCTGATGTGTTTTCAAAGTGTTCCTTTAATTTTTTTGAGCAGTTTACTTAGATGCAGCCACATGATTGGCTCTTTGGATAAAGATGCTGTTTATGTTAATAAGCAAGTGTAAGTAATATGGTGAAATTTTAAGTATACACACACACAAACACAGTCCTGAAAAAGTCTTTGTCCAACTCCAGTTTACTTCTGTTTTTGATTATTTATAATACTTAATACTGAATAAAAATAATACACAGTATACAAATGATCATTTGATTTATTGAAGGAAAACGTTCACCTATATGACCCATGTGAAACAATAACTGCCCCCTAAACTTAATACTTGGCTGAGCCATTAGCAGCAACAAGTGCCATCAAAAGTGTCTGGAGAAATTCTGGCCCACCCTTCTTTACATAGTTGTTTTGATTCAGCCACATTGGACACTAACAACTGCCCATTGAAGTTTCATTCATAACATCTCAATAGAGTTCAAGTCAGGACTTTTACTAGGCCACTGCAAAACCTTCATTTTGTTTTTTTCAGCTGTTCATAAGTGGACTTCCTCTTGTGGTTTAGATCGTCTTCTTCTGCATAACCCAATTATGCTTCATATCACAGATTGATGACTGAATATTCAAGAAGAGAGATGAATGCATGCTTCCCTTAATTATGGAAAGTTGCTCAGGCCCTGAAGCAGCAAAATATTCCCACACCATCATACTACTACAATGTTTTACTCTGAGGCATGATGTCCTTATTGTGGAAAGTTGTTAGCTTAATGGCAGATGCGTTAGGATCCATGTCTTCCAAAATGTTCAATTTTGACTCAACAGTCTAAAGAAAATTTTTCCAAAATGTTTTGGGGTAATCAAGGTGTTTTTGGGCAAATATTAGCCTTTATACCCCTCTTGTTTAGCAGTGGTTTTTGTCTTGCAGCTCTTCCATCATTTTGTATATTTTTTAAAGGTATGCCAAAAATGTCAGGCTTTCAATGTGGGCTAATTCTAGTAAAACCACAGTGCTGACCAACCAAGGTTACCTTCTGAATAGCTAACATATGATATGGATGAAAAGTGACTTTAGTTCTAAGTCTGCGCCAATTAATTTTGATGAACAGCGACTCATCTGAGCAACTCAATTTAAAATTCTGGAGAAATGTATTGTATTGCTGGCGTCCATTATCTTCTTTTATTCAGATACTACCCACAGATCATGAGCATAGGTTCTTGTAATTGTTGCAAGTGTAATAACAGTACCACATACATTCATAAAAATAATGGTTCATTAATAGCACTATATGGTTCTTTACTGGATTGTTTGGTTGCAATTAGAACCATTGCATAAGACAGATCCATTAAATTCTGGGAAGACTTTGAATATAAAGTTGGTTCCTTGTGCTTTGAAAATTTTCTCAGATGTAGAAAATACCTGAAAGTTTTAATGTATTGTAGGCTACATAGCAGGATACAGATAAAGAAAACCTGGACTTAGCTGTGTTATTATATGCAACAAGAGCCCTTTTAAAATCACAAGCCATTGGTATTTCACAAATACAGTATGTTACCATCTAGTCATGCTGTTTGAAGCCTATTATGGATCGAAATAAAGTTTTTTTTTTCCCTGGAACCTTGATGTGGCTGTGTCTTTTGGGAACCAAAAATGGTTCCCTTATGGCATTGCTTTGAAGAAGTACTCTGACAACCCATGGAATAAGAATGAATTACTAAATTCAGACTGCACAAAAGAGACAAAAAAAATCATTACATTTTAAATGGTTGAGAAATATAATGAGAGAGCAGTAAACTGCCCTATTAAAGGGTGCACAGTGGCAATATGAAAGGTAATGTTTCTAGGCATATCTTGCCCTGTGTTAATGTGTCATATTATGCACCATATATTCTATATACCATTCTATTCTGACAAGAACCAAAGTCTCTTATCGAAAAATTAGGGATTTGTTTATTCAATGTAATGCTTCGGGAAAGAAACTGAATAAATTGTACTCCCTGAATAAACTATTCATTAATACAATAAATGATAAGTACTTGAACTCATTTTCAAAACTATAATCAAGTTTGAAAAAGAGCACTAGTCAGGTATTTGATAGACGACTGGAGGTTTAAGGAACATCAAATATAATAACAAATATTTCAAATAAATTCATTTCTTTCTTAGCTTCAAGAGATGTAAAAATAAAGTTATAAATATAAAGAGGACAATTCTAACTGAAAAGTTAGATTCATTTTGCATATCTAAAATATGCCTGTAACATTTGCCATTAACATTAACTGGATTATACTGTAGTCTTAGAGTAGGGTGTTCATCAGTGTCTATGTTCTTACTGGACTGCTGTATTTTCTTCCCATTTGTCACAGATACTTACCAGAGGTTATGGGAGATGGCCTTGCCAGTCAGATCAATAACCCAGAAGTTGATGTTGACATCACAAAGCCAGACATGACTATCCGCCAGCAGATCATGCAACTGAAAATCATGACGAGTCGACTAAAGAATGCCTATGATGGAAATGATGTTGATTTTCAAGACACTAGTAAGTCACAGATGGTTATTGGAACAGAGAAATTGGGGCATGGCTGGCAAAATAATGCTTAATATTTGGCAAATGAGGGAAACATTTGCCTAATTAGGGGTGTGTTTTCCAAAAGCAGCATAATGCCTGGAATACTGTAAGATCCATCTTAAGATCAAGTATTAATTTAAAAACGTTTTCCAAACCTCATTATAGCTAAAGTAGCACATTAAATCTTTAATAATCAACATGTTCCCTGACCCACATTTTAATCGCTAAGTGCTTCTTAAACTGGCTACCTCTTATATCAACTGTAGATACAGAGTTAGCCAGAGAGAGAACGTTAAATTCACAGTATGACAGTTCCCTTAACAAAACATCAGCAAGCTCATAGTGTGATGTAACACTAGGTATAGGTATGGCTATATGGAAAATGAACTGCATCCGATTTTCACCTAAACCTTGCTGCACTGTGATATGCATATGTGCAATGCTGCATAACATTGCTGTCAGAACAGGCGTACCCTGCCAAAGAAGAAGAGGAAGGCAGGACAGAGGATGGAACTGCAAAATTTCTTAATCATAGGGAAGATGGTGTATACCAGACTAACTTGGAGGCCATGTAGGTCCCCAACACTACCATTTTTACCCAATTTAATTGTTTTTTTCCCAACTAATTTCTAATCACTTTGTGTGGGAATTTTAATACATAATTGAATTAAATTTACTTAATTTACAGAATTTGAAAAAAATGCAGATTATGTAAATTTTAAATATATACACACATACAATTTATGGCCCAGATTGTATCTACGTGTATGACAGAGAGCAAAAATGTACACAGTTAGTCTTGTCACTGCCTCTTACCACTTTTGGTTTTCTTGGTTTTGAAAAGGCTAACCATGTTCCTTAGATAACAACACTCTGCTGTTATATGAAAGAAAAAACTTTTTTTTTATTTTACAGCAAATGACATAATTTATTTGGCACTATTCTTAGAAACAATATGTATCAAATTTAGTGCTTATTTATACGCTTTGTCTTATTTGGTTACTTAACTATGACTATTTTTTAGGAAAATGTGCCATAGAAATAAATGTTGCTATATATCATGTTTACTTCATATTACTTTTTTTTTTACTTCATTCACTTTATTGAAGGACCACAATTGATCACTTATCAGTTGACTTATGAAGCTTTTTCTATAAGTAACAGTATGTCACATATGCCTGCCATAAAGTTGCTTGTTAATCTCTAAGATTCATAGTTTTCAGAAAAACTATTAATGGAGATATTATTGAAGGCATGACACAAGTTGAACAGTTATATGGGGCACGGAATACCATATGCCTTTATTGTCATTTAAACTGTATGAGTCTCACAAAAATGGCTCCATCTAAACGTTTCATGAACTGCATGTATGATCACCATGAAAAAGTAATAACAATGAAAATATGTTAAATAGTAGCTTTCCATAAGGTACAAGTTTTTTTTTTTTTAAACCAGTATAGAAACAAATTACTGTATTATATTGTTAGAAGTGTAAGTGAATAATTTTTTAGTTAAACATTTTAGGCTGAAAGAAAGAGTGAGTGTCGGGGATTGAAATACTATCCTATACAGTCTTATCTGCTAGGTAAAAGGCCATTCAATTATAGTACTTAGTGGATATTTCAGCTATGTAAGACTCAGACATATACTAAAGAGCCTATCACAGGATTACCCTTAATTCCTGTTGCAAACATTTACATTTCTGAGAGTAGGCTTTAATGGTTTAAGCTGGGTACATTTTACACAGTACTTTTATATGCTCAAAAAGAGGGATCACTGGTACCTAGCTAAGGGTGAAAGTAATAACTGTCCCCTTAAGTCATAGTTGTAGATGTTGAAGTGAAATGGGCTGATTAGAGGTATATAGGACTCTCAAACCTACCCTTGGATATGAAAGCCTATGTATGTGGATTCAATCTCTGATTAATTGCTGTGCTCAAACACTATATATAAGTATTTATATGTTTACTATATGCATGGTATATTTTTATATACTGGCTTTATATGTTATTATTCATATGCTAATTGGGAATCTTTGCATTTGGCATTCTGAGCAGTGCTCAATTTCAACCCACTGTGAAGGATGCTGTATAAAAATGTGTACAGCTCAATATATGGGCATATAAACTGTATTCATTCAAGATTGCCAAACATTTCTAGTGATCATGATGATAAACTGCTATTTAGTGTGTTGAATTCTAATAAGATTTTACTATACTAACAAGTAACAGTCTTTTTATTCCGAGTTTGTGTGTGTATACTAGTTGAACTGTATTAACTGCGTGAAAAGTGCATTTTGGGTAAAAATACTGAGGACACATCACATTTAGCATAAAACATGTTGAAGCAATGCATGTAAAATATCAATAAAGCAAGATAAAGGGAGCTGGGGTCTAAACCCAACTTGGGCACTGTCTAGGAGTTTACGCATTCTTGTGCGTATTTCTTTGGTTTTCCTCCAACATCTAAAAGACATGCAGGATGCATTAGTTGGTGGATATAAATTGTCTTTATTTGTCTGATTTTTGTGAATTTGTTCTGAAACAGACGGACATCTTGTCTAAGGTTTGCTCCTGTCCTGCTTCCAATGCTGTAGGTAGATGCCTGGTCTCTTGTGTCTCTGATGTGAATTAGATGTGGTTGGAAATTAATGGATGGATAAAGTAAAATAAAATAAGGTTTACATTTATTCTGTCAAACACTATGAAAAAATGTAAGAATTTTAATCATTAAGAAGTTGAGAAATTGGTTCCTGCTACCCATTTCTGGATGTGCCACTGTATTGTGTGCATCATTCCATTTTACATGACAATAAATCACTTTTTTTACAGAACCTGCTTTTTTCACTTCAGAACTGCTGGAAGCCAGAGCCTATAGTGACAGGAAAAGGTGTAATGCAGGGACCAATTCTGAGCCACGTTTCAGTTCATCTCATAAGCACACACACACACACGTCAATGCTAACAAACTGAGGAAGCCAGAAAAACTTGTGAAATTTGGGGCTGATGTGGAAAAACCACACAAAGTAACATCAAGGGCAGAAATCACACCCACGTCCTTGAAGATGTGAAACACACAATGCTAACCTATCCCGCCACATCTTTGTACATGACATCTTAAGTACTAGTTTACAAATTAACAAAGATGTCTTAATAATACACTTCTTCTTCTGAAATTTGACCCTATTATATTTAATGTTACTGATCATGTAGTACTATATGATAGGATTATTTAATAAGACTAAGCCACAATGGTGAGAATGATATAACTGTTGCCATGTTTCATTTGCCCAGATTCAGCCTGTCTTTATTTAGGTACATTCTGGCATTTTCATTTCTGTTAAGAGAGCCCATACCTTTGAGATCTTCCCTCATATATTATAGTAGTAGTGGGGCAAATGGCAGATTGGTACACCCAAAATAACACCAAGTATGCCAAAAACCAATGTTGTTATTATCACAAAGTACAGGAGGGTAAGGGAGTAGGTACACAAACTTCATATAAAGGAGTAAAACAGCATCATTATAGCCTCACTGGCCATGACTAAATGGCTGTAGCCACATGTGTCTTAGTAGCCAGCCTACTTACCCACCCCAAGCTACACCAAGATACAGCTCTCTTACTTTATTTTAATCCTGGCTTTTCTTCCTCATTCCAGTTGAGCTTTCACTCAGTCAGCTTCTCATCATTAAGGAACTTTAAATAACATCTTGGATTCACGTTTGACCAAACCCCGAAATCTCTTCTACAGTCCTAGGTGGCTATATTTTTTGTTCTAAGATAGCCATGCTTGAACTCTCTCTAATGCACTCTGGGGTCCCTAAGTTTTAAGCTTTCTATTGGGATATCTCTGAAAAGTAGCCTCATACCTGTTCTCTGGGAGAGACAGCACAGTACTATACATTCTCACATGGCTGGAGTGCACTCTATGGTAGGTGGTGGAGAGGAGAGGACTTTGAATGAACAACCAGTTCTCTGCTAACCCAGCTACTAGTCACCTGCTGTTCATTTTGCACAAGAGGTCTCCTGCACTTCAGCTCACCTTCTACAGCCTTCCTCTATTTCTGGGTCTCACTCCCTCTAGAAGTAATGGTGATAATATGCCATCCTATTTAACAAGTTCTGTAATTGCTTATGTTACAGTTTGTAATCTACAATAATTAATAACAATTAGGAAAGCATGGCCACTCCTGTGCTCCATGATACTGAACTAGATAAGTATCTCAGAAAATGAATATACAGAAAACATGACAAACACAAAGGCCAATAGCTGCCCTCATTCTTTCAAAAAATGTTTTGATTATCTTGTGTAGTTTTTAATTAATCTTTAATCAACTCCAAGAAAGAAGCATTAAGAAACAAAGATTGATTGACTGGTTGGAGTACTGTATTTCTTGTTTCCAGCCAAAGGTTGATGGCCTAGACAACTCCAAGTGGTATTAGATAACAAGGGGATCTCATTTTATGTAGGACCTACCATTGTGAGTGAAACTGGAGTTAGTCACTGAAAATGAAGCAAACATCCTGACAAACATTGGAAACTTTCCCAAAAGCAGGACATTGAGTGAACATGGACAATGTACAACAGTTATTGACTATTACAGACTGCAGGTGGACATTTATTTTGCTGAAAAAAATAAAGGAACAATGAGGTGTTTATCTTGGATTTGGTGAGGGAGCAGCCAGTATGTCACTCAACATCATATTTTGTAAGATAGTGATAACGTTGTTTATGTCTTTCCAACAGGTGATGACCTCAGTGGATCTGGAAGTGGAATGGGCTGCCCGGAGGGAGTCTGCAAAGGCAGAACTGGAGGCCGCACTGTCACTCACAGCACAAAGAGGCCAGTGACCCCCAATTTGAAAAAACAAAATGCATCTGGAGCGGGCAGCGTGCCCCAGCCACAGTCAGCCTCTTTTCTTCTGCTGGCTGTAATTTCAATGCTGCTACTGTGGCGGTAACTGACCACTTCCAGTAACAGCAGTGAGGACTGATTTTGGAGGGTGGGTGGTTTGGGGTAGGATAAGGGTGGGACTTTGTGGCTTGCTGAAGCATACTTATCTGATAAATGTACGTTTTTTTTCCTTTTGCTGAAAAAAACAAAAAATAGGCTGCACTTTTTGGCAGACTAGAGCCGGTCTTCTTCACCTTTTTTTCCACAAGTTTTGGTTCTTTGACTCAAAAATGTGGCATGTAGACTCATATCTGGAAAATAAAGGTTTGCAGTTTCTAATTTCCTGAATGTTCATTGTGGTGTTTTTAGTTTTTTTATTGTTTTTGTCCTAAATATTGAGTCCCATAACATATTTCAGAACACTACTTTCTGTGGGCATTTGAAATATTTTGTATTAATTCAAGCTCTGTTTTTTTCCAAGTGGCAATATTAAGATAGCGGAAATATTTTCATCTGGTTCTTTACATCCAAGAGTGTGAGCACTCATGGCCATATGTCACTTAACCAACAACTCAGAGTGTCATCAATACATTTTTAAACCGGATTTTCCATTACAAAGTTTGGTGTGGATCAGGGCCAATCATGGCAGCACTGGGTACACTGAAGGCATCAACGCTGAATGGACTAGTTGTAAATTGAATGGCACACTCATACACACACCTATGCACACTCATGTCAGGGAGGCTGGAGATGCAAAAGTGATCTCTAAGTATTTAGAAAAACTGAAAGTGTTTGTTTTCATTTTTTAAAAGCAGGATTAAAAAGGGGAAATAGTGCAATTTCAAAGGCACAACAATATTATGGCAATTTGACTGTATGGATAGAGTTACCTTGATGGTGGGATCTCTTAGCTGGCCTACATCCCCCATAGGCTCCTCTGTTTCCCTTTACTGTCTTTCTTTTTCATTTCTCTTTTCCAAATTCAGTTTCTCATCTGTATTCTTGTGGCTTCAACTTCCACTCTATCAATGGCTGTTATTAAAGGTGTAAAAACAACTAATAAAACATAGGAGTATGAATGTAGTCAGTGGGGGGGAAGATCCATATGTATAAATATAGGGTGAGAATGTCAAAAATAACAGATTAATCAGTTCTTGTTGGTGAGTCACACAGAATTCAGGGTTTCTAAAGTTAGAACACATTGTTGATACTTTCATGGGAGATCCTGTTCTTCAGGGAAATTCTAACATCATATGTTCAATGACTACAACTGCACTATTAACTAAAAATTAGAAAAATTACTTTAATAAAGACAGCAAAAGACCTTTTCAAATGTAGTCTACATCACAAAATGATGTATTGTTTAGAATGAAATCAATGAAAGGTCAAAGTCATTACATGACAGAAAAAGATAATAAACAATTAGGAAAAAATAAAAAAACACAAGAAAACATAAAATCAAAGCAGCTACAGACTAAGTAGATGTAAAAATCTAATTTGACTGCTCAATCAACTGGATAAATTAAATAAAAGAAAAACAAAGAGAAACAAAATCTGGACATGTAGTTATGGATTATAGACAAGGTGAAAAATGTACATATGGTGTAACATTCAGGTACATTCTGGGAGTTATTTAACTTAATTGAAGGTTGGAGCATTTTTTAGTTTCTTCAAATAGTTATCACATTTTTGTTTATTAAATATTTTGTAATAATGAGTCCTATTCATGTGGTTAAAAACAGAGAGCAAATAGGCTTGTGGTGGCTTACTAGCATTCATAGACAGCAATTTACAATTCAAGCGATGCAAAAAAGGCTTTCATTAGGAATCTGTTCTTAGCTGGGTCTATCACTAAATGCTGATAATATTTCTTAAACATACCATTTTTGAAAGATGTACCCGAAGACTTAAAATCTCTGTTGAATTCTCAAGGTACTGCTCTGGACCCTGAAGGGAAGCAGGTCTGGAGCTTTGCCAATTAAATACTTAATCATTATGATGTGCATATAATGCAGCTGTGAAGTTATTTTTAGGGTAACATACTATAAATGCTGAGTACATATTTGTTTACTCCATAACATTTACATAATTGATTTCTTTTTATATCTATATCTAGATAAGACATATTCTTTTTCTCCCCTTTAATGGTTAAATTACCACAAGCAATAGTATAGTAGAAGTGAGCTGTTGTACCAGAGGTTCGTCTTGCATACAATTATCTGTACCACCATTTGACTAACTTGTACTGTGGATCTGTTTTTCTCTGTGGAGCAGTAATCAGACAAGTAAAAGAAAAATATACAAGTTGAAGTGACCTGTGACCTCTTTCAAGTTATAGTCAAAACAGTAAAATAATGTAGAACTGAAGTTACACCGAATGTTTCTCTGGTTTAAGATACACGAGTTTGCAAATTTGCAGATGGACTTTCAATGATTTATATAGCCAGCTGTATTCAAGATATCTCAATGAAAATGTACTTTTCCAACAAATTTCCTTGAAGAATAAGTTTGCCAAATTTCAACACAATCAGTACACTGGGAGTTGAGTGGTTTCTTCCTGGTAGACATAGGGGCATCATAATTGCAGTAGGTGTTTTTCAGATTGTATGAGAATGCACCTAAAAAGAAAAAAATAAATAATCTGGGGGAAAAAGAAAAGAGTGCAGCTTGCTCAGGATCATACATTTAGGACGTAAGTCAGGAAATGAATGACCCATCTAAATCAGGCTGTGGAACTGAAAAATGCTCAGTTCAGCGTCCTGAACTCTGAAATTCTCAATTTATAGTACCACCAACTCTGCATCCTCTATTAAACTAATATGTTTACTACATTGATTGAAAGCACAAAACACAAAAGATACAAGGCATACCAGCATCTAACACTTTTGGAAGAAAATGCTGCAAGCGTCTTTTTAAATTTGTTTATCTTGTAGGTGCATTCATTTCTGAACCAGTAAAACTACTGAGTTTTACATCTCATACTTTTTCACCATCATCTTCTGAAATGCATGGATAAATAATATTTCCCATCTGTTGAATTTTAAAGTGTTCAAAAACTGCTGTCAAAACTCCTTTTGTACATGGCATTTAAACCATAAATACTGTATGTAATATTTAGAAAAATCACAAAAAAACAGAAATCAGTCTTCAATATAAATTAAGATGTATCTTAAAAAAAAGTTTAATTGAATTAGTATATGTAAAACTGGACATTTTAACCACATTATATTACAATTTACATTTAGTTGAGCCAGTACAATTTTAAAGACTCTATCTCCAATAACCCAATAATGGCTTCCAACTCTAACTCCACAACTCTCCAGGCAAGAACAAATGGTGGAATGTTGAGTGAGGGTTATTAAAAGAAAATAGAAAAGGCAACTTGCCTCATTCTGGTCAACTGCATGTGTTGAATTCACTTTATAACTCTCATTAGAGGAGAGGGCTGTTAAAATGACATCACTGAGAATGTGGCTTTATTACTGCATTGTGCACTTAAGGTCTGAGATGGTGTGATGTGCGTTGATTAAGTATAGTGAACACAAATATACATCGCAGTTCAGTTAAATAAATCATTAAAAAATAAAAACAGTATGGTATAGATGTAGATCTGTCTAGAGCAGGATGTCAACAAAAACTGATCATAGGAGAAGAAGTATTGGTGTAGCAGGCAACCAAGACACCTATTATAACGATAAAGCAGTTACAAGCTACAGTGGAAAAGACTAGCGAGACTATGTATACACCAACTGTTCACTGAGTGCTTTACCAGTCACAGGGTTACAGCAGACTGGCAAAAAGAAAACCACTGTGAAATAAAAAAAAAATGTACATGATACTGCAGAATTTGCTAGAAGGCACACAGGAGAGACTGAAGTGAGAAGAAAATTCTATGGTCTCATGAAACTAAAATGAAGTTTTTTGGTCATCAGATTAAATGCCATGGTAGAAACTGCACATTATCAAAAAAATACACAAATCCCACCATGAAGCCACATCACTCCGTGGAGATTCTTCTGTGCAGCACACCCTGAAAGGGTTGTGAGGACGAAGGATAAAATGTACACAGCAAAATACAGGGAAATCCTGATGCAGTCTGCAAACAAACCTGCGCCCTGGGAGAAGATATTCATCAAGACAACAACCAGAAGCATAAAGCCAGCTATACAGGAATGGCTTTAAAACAACAATATGAATGCCCTGGAGTGACCAAGTCAGAGTCCAGATCTTAGTCCAAATGACAGTTTGTGGCTGGACTTAAAAAAGGCCGTTCACACCGGATCCTCACACAACCTACAGAGCTTGAGCAGTTTTGCAAAGCAAAAGAATAACAAAATATGAAGACCTCCATGGGGATTAATACTTTTAAAAGACACTATTATATATTTTTTATTTTTGGTATTTGTTTCTGCCTAGATGCTATAATTATTGGCTTCTTGGTTTTTACCATCATGTTAGGTTGTTTTTTCTTTTTAAATGTCCTTTACAGGGCAAGCCCTATTCATTTCTATAAGAGCCAGATGGAAATTAGCCTTCATTATTGCTTTCTACAACTGTAGTTCCAATCTAATACATTCAGAGGACAACCCTGTTTCCTTATCAAGGTTATGTAGTCTATGTTTTTTTTTAGCCTACAATCCATCTTGTTTTTTAATTTCCACATTCATCATTAATCATTGAATTTGCTAACCAACTAGAACACGCTAAACTTTAAAACAATTGCCACTCACATCTGATTAATGAGTTACATCATTGCACATTCAAGGTATGCCCATAACATGTGCTTTTATTTCTGAGCTCCTGCTATCATTGATAACACTTGTAAAACTAGCAGCCTTTTATTTCAATATTTTTGTCTTAAAAGATCAACAAGATTTTCCAAATTTATGAAGCTCAATTGTACAATATTTTTTAAATGGAATGAATGACTTCCTACACTGGCAATGCAGGCTATACATTTTAATTTGCAGTTTTTTATGCCACTGTTATGTTATGTCATTATTTCAGTAATTACGGACCATCTGCTAGCCTACAAGATTAAGCTCCCCATTTGTCAACTTTTGGTGGCATGTGTTTCAACACAAACACATGTTCATATCTGAGAAATGTCCATCAGCACATCAACAACTGACTACCTTAAATATCCATCCATCCATCCATTTTCCAACCTGTTGAATCCGAACACAGGGGTCTGCTGAAGCCAATCCCAGCCAACACAGGGCGCCAGGCAGGAACCAATCCCGGATAGGGTGTCAACCCACCGCAGGACACACACACCCACACACACACACACCAAGCACACACTAGGGACAATTTAGAATTGCCAATCCACCAAACTTGCATGTCTTTGGACTGTGGGAGGAAACTGGAGTACCCGGAGGAAACCCATGCAGACACGAGGAGAACATGCAAACTGCACGCAGGGAGGACCCAGGAAGCAAACCCGGGTCTCCTAATTGCGAGGCAGCAGTGCTACCACTGTGCCATCGTGCTGCCCTACCTTAAATATGTCACTGCTAAATACAAAACAGTCAAAGAGAAAAGTAAAAACAGACTCGAATAAAAATAAACAGAACAAGGAACAAAAAATAAAATGTCCTTAAAATAAAAACAAATCAACAAATTATTAAGGAAAAAAATGTAAAATGATAAAGTCTGACTTTTCCAAAATAGAAATATAGAAAATTATTTGTCACCAGTGGGAAATTTGACTTTTTACAGATGCTCAATAAATATATAAATATTATATATCATGACAAATAACAAACCCCTCTCAAATATACACTAGAATAGCTATAGAGGAAGAAAACTAAAAAGAAAGAAAACATCAGATGCAACCTTCAAAGTGAGGATTTATGAAGATGTATCGCTGTTGGTATAAAGGAGCCCCAGCAGCGTTTCTTGACACACTTCTGCAAAACAAATTGTTGGCTGAAAATTCTCAGTGCTAGTGTGTCAGACAGAGGATATACAGCATTGTTCATAAGAGAGTACATAATAGTGTAATGTCCTTGGTTTGGACCTGAGGAAGGACTGTCAGGCAAAGTGGGACTACCTGGAGAGACCGGCCATCAAATGCACTATGAAAACTGGGCAGGGGATATGGGTGTGTGTGTGAGTGTGGATGTGTGTATTTTATGAGGGCATAGACATAGCACTTAGATAAGCAATTTGTTTTGGCACATCTCTGTTGCTAAAGACCACCCTTCTGGTGGTCTTGAACCTCAGGTTTTGACCCTGGCCTTTAGTCAGTTCATTGATCTAGGGTAAAATTGACCTCTAAGTGAGCAGAACAAGGTGAGGCTAGTGGACACAGTGACAAAGCAGCTGGGAACGTGTGGAGCTAAAGAAGACTTGAATTGTGTAGAGGAGCAGTGGAAGAAGAACATAGCAGGTCCAGCCACAAAAGAAATGAATGGTCTTTCTAAGGGCCAGCAACACCCAGCTTTGCAGAGAGTTCTAAATCCAGTCATCTGTCTCTCACACCCTCATGTTGTTACAATATTAATATTGCGGAGGCCTTATGAGGAAAATTGTCACTGACATAACATGACCAGGTTCATATGAAATCACATGCTTTTGATACCATGTTGGAAAATATCCATGAAAGCCAACTTGCAACAATGCCAATATTTAAGAAGACAATACAAAACAAATATAAAACGTAGAAAATGCATGCATGGCATAACATTCAGGCGTGTTCACAGACTTAGATACCTGCTTTGAAAGTCATACCATTTTAACTTTGTTTATTTTTCATCTAAAATAAACATATCATATTTTTGTTAGAAGCTTTTGTAACGTTGAGCCTTCTTCAAAATCAACAGTGATCATACAATGTAATTGCAAGTGTTAATACTGTATACAAGATATAGACTTTTATTTGCCTTTCACAACATCATGTAGTTAAAAAATGAAGACTAGATAGCCTTGTGTTGGCTCAAATAGCTTTGATAGACAGTAGATACCAACTCAAGTGATTTACAAATTTAATTTTTAGGACTATTGTTAGTTGGTGAGGATCCATGGCTAATTGAAGTTCATATTTATAAAACCTTTTTTTTTTTAAGTACCCAAATGAGAGTCAAAGCTGTGCTGAAGTCTACCTACACGCAGCTGATATGATGCCGACCTGCTGTGCGCAAGGCTTTGTTGACGTTTCATTAGCTTGTATTGAGGATTCATTTTGAGTCAGAAGTAGCCTCGAGACATGCAAAAGAGGAAAACATACAATTTGACATAACCTTTATAAAATCAATTTTGAAAGTGTAAAGTATTCAGTAATGGGCTATGTGCACACTCTCTTCTGGATTTCGTGCCAACTAGCTGCTTCACTTTCGGAGCTGATATCAAAACGGACTAGCTATGGCGTTTTTCACCCAACGGCTTCAAAACGTGCCCAACGGCTTCAAAACGTGCCCAGACTTATGGTAAACGACGTAAGTCACATTATTCAAACATTATGCCAAATATCAGGGGCTAAAATTAAGAAGGGCTTCAAACTCCATGTTTCAAGCTGCATCCACAATTACGAAGTTAAGACCCGGGTTATTAATAACTTTCATCTACTATGAACTTGCATGGGACAGATATGTAATTACAGGCTTCTTTAAAAAAAAACAGCAACAACCAGAATTTCAATAATTAGTCATTAAACATGATTCAGGGACAGGACTTGAATATGTATGCAAGCTTACTGCTGAATCCAATGTCATGTTCCGAGAATTTTACCCTCCTCACCGGGTGTTATTAAATTAATTGTTCCACTCAAAACAACACAGGAAACACTCTATTCTTCAACAGCTGCCACTGTCTCGGGCCAAGGCTCATGAAAATCCTCTTTTTTAAAATACCGAATACAACCTTGCGTAAATCTCTCTCTCCAGATAGTGACGATCTGTTTAAATCGGGTTTCTGCATCGGATGGAGATTCTTGAAAATTAAATACCTTGTTGTACTTTTTGGAAGCTCAACATAAATGTACAAAACACTGTTCAGCTGTAGAGCTATCTGTATGCTGAAACTTGAAGTTTTTTGTTTTTTTTTTTCTCACACATTCTTGCCACTAAACAAAAATCACAACTGCAGTATGGACAATGGAAGATTTCACTGGAAGTACGGTAGCACTACTGTTTGCATAAAGCCTACTGAAGTCATACAGGAATGTTCCTCTGTCATAAGGTAATTTTTTAAATTCAACAAAGCCTTTCAAAGCGATTTTTGAAATTTCAAAAATTTAGCATGCTCAATTTGAGATAGCTCAATGAAGACTGAACTTGCTTTTCTTTGACGCCTATAGATTAGACATTTTTTTAAAAAGCCAATTCACCTGTATGCCAAGGAATTCCTTGTGGGTTAAATATGATGGGGTGACATTACTTCTCTTATTTTATTGACAAATATTTTAACCAGAATTGTGTGATGACTCAGTGGTAAATTATGTCCAGTTAAATGATTCCATGGTTTTGAGGAACATTAAATTCTTAAAACCTAGGTGTCTGGATCTCAAGAACAAAAACAAGGCAATTTAAGGTTTCAAACACCAATAGTGCCAAAAGATAGCAGATAGGGGTCTCATGAAAATAAAGCCTGAAAAAAAGACAACCAGAATGGTCAGCTAGCAGCAGTCTACAATTACGTATTGGCCGTCTAGGGGTCAATTTTCAGACTTTTTTAAGTCATTCCACAGTGGCAATTTGCTCAGAAATTTTTTGATGTTTGTGAAACTGTGTCTTAATAAAATCTGTAAGCTTTAGGATTAACTTAATAGTGGGAAATATGGTCACGTTTTTGCTATGGACATTGTATAAGTTGTGACGTCCCCTTTTCACTGGCCTCACTCAAAATTCCGTTCATTTGAATTCAATGTATTTGTATATAGCACTCATCACTGAACATAAGGCCTGAGAGCTTACAGAGACTTAAAGCAACATCTGCCATCTTTTGGTGGTCATGTACTGCCCTCTACTGGTGCATATTGATATTACATGGACAAATGAACACCTCCTATAGCTTTGACATTATTTATTGCTAGCAGTGGTATTGCCACATGCATAGAGTACAGCACAGTTCTTATGTGTTTCAACTGTCAAGTTTATAATCAGATGTGAAATTGATTTCATAATGCATTATATCAGTTTAGAAATTTACAATTATTAGTTATTACAGGAATTTGCGAAGTTTGCTTGATTTTTGTGTTTTTTCTTAATTCTTTTGAAATGTTGCATTTATTGAACTCACTTAATTCCATCTTCTATAGAGTCATAGGATGGTGAACCATCATACACTAGGTAGGGTACACATCCTCTGGGTGCTGTCACTTACACAATGACAGTTTCAACTCATCAAGTGACTTAAGCCTTGGATATGGAAGTTA
Organism: Polypterus senegalus; assembly: GCF_016835505.1. Lineage (NCBI taxonomy): Eukaryota > Metazoa > Chordata > Cladistia > Polypteriformes > Polypteridae > Polypterus > Polypterus senegalus. Next base: position 171,619,311 of record NC_053154.1, read on the forward strand.
AACCTGTACCTGCAGAAAAATACATGGGGAACATGCATAACATGCAAATTCCACACAGACCACAGCCAGGTTAGTTTTGAACCATCCTCCTTTTAAAATAGCTTCTGTATTTAAGCATTTTGCTTGCCAATAATAACACAAGTAAAAATGACATAGAAGTTAGCTCCTCTTTGGCACTCAATGTTGTTTGCATCTGTGTCTGCCCATTGTTGATTGTCGCTGTTTGGATATAAAAATTTCTGCTTTTAATTTAACTTCTTGCTTAATTCACTGTCCTTTTTTCACAGACACTGAAAGGTGTTATGTTACATTGTCATAGTTTACTAAAAAAATCCAGCAATTCATTTTCAAAAATTAAAATAGTAGCATGATGTGGCACTAGTCCAAAAAAAGGCAATTGCAATAAGCTCTATCACAAGTGGAATACACACACTAAATCCTAGGCCAGTATGTTATGCCAGTGAAATAACATGCATTATTTATCTTTGAATATGATACAGTCAAATCATATATTGGTCTGCCATAATCACTCCAAGAGCTGGGGCAGAGACCCTACTTCAAGTAAAATAAACTCAGTGTGACGCATGCATTTTTGCCATGGGCCCATATGCCAAATTAGATTATTTAAAAAAAAAATGACTGCTACTATCCCACATTCTTTTTCTTATAATAATGCTTTTTAAAAAGAAATGTGAGCTAAGACGAAAAATGCTTAGGGAACGCTGACTTTTAATTTTGGCATGGACAACAGAAACATGCAGAAAACATAATCATTTGTAGTAGGAGCCATGTCACTGTACTAAAGGATCAGAAAACTGCCGAATCACTTGCAGCCTTGGGGTACCGTGTTGTACATTATGATGTTGGACACTAGGTTCAGCTATTTGTAAATGTATACATATATAAAGCATTATAATGTATGTAAATAAATATTTAAAAAGTAGCAACTTGGGGTGTACTGTATGTGTCTCACCCAGATACATTTCTTCCTATCCTTCTTTGAGGGTTGCCCTTAACTATTCTGAGCCACTTCACTACTTATATTGCCCCCTGACAATGCACCAGTTATTACACTTTCATGAGAATTTGTATTGCCACTAACAATATACACATTACCTGTGTCTTATATGGCCCTTTCTCTGTCCTCTATCACCTCCAAGTACTTGCAAACCTGACGATGGCTTGGCCCTACTACACCATATACAGTACATTGCCACTTCCTTGACTTATAAAAGGAGCAAAGAAGGGATTAGGGTTTTGACTTGGCAGAAAAAAGTGGAGCAGAGATTAGCAATTTCAATTTTTAAAGCACATATTCAGATTACAAAAAGATTTCTAATCCAGTGCTCAAGGTGTGGTTGCATTGTACATACTTAGTTTATATACTCTGATGGGAATTTGGGCTCTTGATTATTCAATGATATTGTACAGCTATGTGGGCATAAGAAGTTCCTAATAATTTAATGAGGTTAATAGCACACTGGAATTTGATTTTAATTAAGTGTTTTTAACCAGAGGTCAGATGCCTTTTCTAAGTAAAGCTGCACAGTATTAATTGTGTTAGTGTCACTTGAAATGAAAAGAAAAAAAAACAGTTTTCTTGAATTAATTTTAGAAAACTAGTTACTTTAATTACTGAATTATACCAATGATGTTACATGAAAAAAACATTCAAGTTTATACCAATCAAACCAAGGTGAATTAGTCAATGGTGGAACACATTTCACATTTAAGATTCTATATGGAAAAAATAAAAACAGAATAAATTTGGCAAGTCTCTGTAGCCTTTATTCTCCTCTGGTATTTGTTTTCTATCTTAAGATGGGCTATAAGCCATATATGTAAGTACACGGTTTGGGTTGTATATTAGTATCTAATTCTGTTGATCCATTTGTTCATCACTAGATACCATTTAAGTTTGAGTATTGCATTAATGTAATGGAACATAACATATAGGAACTGAGGCTGAAACTCAATTAACTCTGGGGTTTAAAAAAAATACCCACAAATAATAAACAAAACTCATTTCTATACTAAATTTGCATACATAGAAATCTCAAACTACTGTACACAATTTCAAAGGAAAAGTTGCAAGAAAGGATAAACAAATTAGAAATAGATAAGAATGCATACATGACATATTAAAAATAGTAACTGAGAATAAATATGTCATTAAATAACATGGATAAATATACTAGTAATAGATCAAGTTAGTATTTATAGACTTGTTTAAGTCTCTAATGGTAAGTCCTATGCTATGGTAAGAAAGGCTGGGGAGGACAAAAAAAAAAAAAACTCTGGGGCTGGAGAAGAAAAACAAAATATGAAGGGGTTCCAAGGCAAAAAGACCACCCAGTCCCCTATGGACATGCTACCTAACATAAATGTGCTTGAGCAAAGGATATTTGAATGACGCAGAAGCCAAAATATTTATTTTTACATAGAATGAATTTACATTTCCTCACTTCAAACTGTAACAGCTTTTTCAGCTCTACCTCAGTATTCAGGCAAGATGTATGAGGATACAAGCTGAAGTTTATTTTCAGTTGTGTATACATACAGCAATTATATTCTGATTTGCATGTCTCCTCGGAACAGTAATACAATACCAACAAAAGACACACACACAAAATATGCATAGAGTGCAACACATTATATATGAAGTACATATATACACACACACAAAGTCATGTAAAATATATACAGTAATCCCTCGCTATATCGCGCTTCGACTTTCGCGGCTTCACTCTATCGCGGATTTTAAATGTAAGCACATCTAAATATATATCACAGATTTTTCGCTGGTTCGCCGCTTTCTGCGGACAATGGGTCTTTTAATTTAGGTTACATGCTTCCTCAGTTTGATTGCCCAGTTGATTTCATACAAGGGATGCTATTGGCGGTTGGCTTAGAAGCTACCCAATCAGAGCATGTATTACATATTAACTAAAACTCCTCAATGCTATAAGATATTCCCGCGCGGTGCTTGTTTGCTTCTCTCTATCTTTCTCGCTCTCTCTGCGTGACGGAGGGGGTGTGAGCAGAGGGGCTGTTTGCACAGAGGACACGGACGCTCCTCTACAAAATGCCGCTTTATCGCGGTGCTTTTGTATTGATTTTTTGATTGTTTGTTTTTCTTTGTGAGCGCTCTCTCTGACATTCTTTGCTCCTGACGCGCTCCTTTATGACGGCGCTCCTTTGAAGATAAGATATGTTTGCTTTCTTTTAATTGTGAGAAAGAACTGTCATCTCTGTCTTGTCATGGAGCACAGTTTAAACGTTTGACTAAAGGGTGTTGTTTCATGTCTAGAGGGCTCTAATAACGTTAACAGGGTGGGAGAGTTTATAAGGGCTTAAAATATATAAAAATAACCATACAAACATATGGTTTCTACTTCGCGGATTTTCACCTATCGCAGGGGGGTCTGGAACGCAACCCCCGCGATCGAGGAGGGATTACTGTACTGAAGAACGTCCTTGCTACTGTTCCTTAGTACTGAAAATATTAGAAAACCATCCATCCATCCATCCTCTTCCACTTATCCAAGGTCGGGTCGCGGGGGTAGCAGCTTAAGCAGAGAAGCCTGGACTTCCCTCTCCCCGGCCACTTCTTCCAGCTCTTCCGGGAGAATCCCAAGGCGTTCCCAGGCCAGCCGGGAGACATAGTCCCTCCAGCGTGTCCTGGGTCTTCCCCGGGGCCTCCTCCCGGTTGGACGTGCCTGGAACACCTCACTAGGGAGGCGTCCAGGAGGCATCCTGATCAGATGCCCGAGCCACCTCATCTGACTCCTCTCGATGCGGAGGAGCAGCGGCTCTACTCTGAGCCCCTCCCAGATGACTGAGCTCCTCACCCTATCCTTAAGGGAAAGCCCAGACACCCTGCGAAGGAAACTCATTTCAGCCGCTTGTATTCGCAATCTCGTTCTTTCGGTCACTACCCATAGCTCATGACCATAGGTGAGGGTAGGAACGTAGATCGACTGGTAAATTGAGAGCTTTGCCTTACGGCTCAGCTCTTTTTTCACCATTACAGACCGATGCAGAGCCTGCATCACTGCGGATGCCACACCGATCCGCCTGTCAATCTCACGATCCATTCTTCCCTCACTCGTAAACAAGACCCCCTCGGTGACTTCAGTCCCAGAGATGGGAGAGCCCACCTCAGAGTCCCCAGGCTCTGCTTCCTCAATGGAAGGCATGTTAGTGGGATTGAGGAGGTCTTCGAAGTACTCCCCCCACCAAACCACAACGTCCCGAGTCGAGGTCAGCAGCACACCATCCCCACCATATACAGTGTTGACACTGCACTGCTTCCCCTTCCTGAGACGCCGGACGGTGGACCAGAATCTCCTCGAAGCCGTCCAAAAGTCGTTCTCCATGGCCTCTCCAAACTCCTCCCATGCCCAAGTTTTTGCCTCAGCAACAACCAAAGCCACATTCCGCTTGGCCTGCCGGTACCTATCAGCTGCCTCCAGAGACCCACAGGACAAAAAGGTCCTATAGGACTCCTTCTTCAGCTTGACGGCATCCCTCACGCCGGTGTCCACCAACGGGTTGGGGATTGCCGCCGACAGGCACCGACCACCTTACGGCCACAGCTCCGTCAGCCGCCTCAACAATAGAGGCACGGAACATGGCCCATTCGACTCAATGTCCCCACCTCCCTCGGATGTGGTTGAAGTTCTGCCGAGGTGGGAGTTGAAGCTACTTCTGACAGGGGACTCTGCCAGCCGTTCCCAGCAGACCCTCACAACACGCTTGGGCCTACCAGGTCTGACCGCATCTTCCCCACCATCGAAGCCAACTCACCACCAGGTGGTGATCAGTTGACAGCTCCGCCCCTCTCTTCACCCGAGTGTCCAAGACATATGGCCGCAAGTCCGATGACACAACCACAAAGTCGATCATCGAACTGAGGCCTAGGGTGTCCTGGTGCCAAGTGCACATATGAACACCCTTATGCTTGAACATGGTGTTCGTTATGGACAATCCGTGGCGAGCACAGAAGTCCAATAACAAAACACCGCTCGGGTTCAGATCGGGGGGGCCATTCCTCCCAACCACGCCTTTCCAGGTCTCACTGTCATTGCCCACGTTGGCATTGAAGTCTCCCAGCAAAACGAGGGAATCCCCAGAAGGTATGCCCTCTAGCACCCTCCAGAGACTCCAAAAGGGTGGATACTCCAAACTGCTGTTGCGATACGCACAAACAACAGTCAGGACCCTTCCCCCCACCCGAAGGCGGAGGGAAGCCACCCTCTCGTCCACCCCAACGCACAGGCTCCAAGTCGGGGGGCAATAAGTATGCCCACACCTGCTCGGCGCCTCTCACCGGGGGCAACTCCAGAGTGGTAGAGAGTCCAGCCCCTCTCAAGGAGATTGGTTCCAGAGTCCAAGCTGTGCGTCGAGGTGAGTCCGACTATATCTAGCCGGAACCTCTCACCACGCGCACTAGCTCAGGCTCCTTCCCCTTCAGAGAGGTGACATTCCACATCCCAAGAGCCAGTTTCTGTAGCCGAGGATCAGACCGCCAAGGTCCCGCCGCCACCACCCAACTCACACTGCACCCAACCTCCTTGGCCCCTCCCATAGGTGGTGAGCCCATGGGAAGGAGGACCCACGTTACCTCTTCGGGCTGTGCCCGGCCGAGCCCCATGGGTGCAGGCCCGCCACCAGGCGCCGCCATCGAGCCCCACCCCAGGCCTGGCTCCAGAGGGGGGCCCCGGTGACCCGTCCGGGCAAGGGAAAACGTCGTCCACAGTTTTTATTCTTCATTGGAGGTTTGGAACCGTTCTTTGTCTAATCCCTCACCTAGGACCAGTTTGCCTTGGGTGGCCCTACCAGGGGCATAAAGCCCCGGACAACATAGCTCCTAGGATCATTGGGACACGCAAACCCCTCCACCACGATAAGGTGACGGCTCAAGGAGGGGTATTAGAAAACCTCTACTGCTTATTCATCACTAGGTGATCAAGAGGGGAAAATTTATGCATACAGGGATGATGGATTCTTCACAGTGTGTCAGGGGTTCAGCATCACTCCATCCACTACAACACAGCACCATCTAGCACAGACAACTATGCCAATAGTCAAGAAACCAACACAATCCCACTAATAAGATTCTGACTCAAAGTTCTAAACCTAAACATGTACACACAAGTGTAACAATTACACAGGGGCAAAATAATGTGCAAAATGCAGCAAACTAAACAGTCAGCGAAAATTTAAGAGTAAGGAACAGAAAAGGAAAGAAAGAACCAGAATTGCTAAGGACATTATAAGGAGAAAGCAGAGAGGACTTTTTATGGGTGCATTTCTCACATTACCTGTCTGTATAAAATAAAAGAAAAAGTGACGAGCACTTTACAAAGCAAGCAACATTTTAAGTACAAGATGAACCAGGAGAGATGCTAAGAAAATATAGAGTGGATTGCAACATAACATGAATTGTAAATTTAATGTAACTTATTTTTGTGCTTCCTTTCACATTATACTGTATCAAAATTAAGAGTTAAACATACATCCATCAAGGGCAGGTATGTTGACTGCTGTGCATAGAGGGCCTCAAGACTATACATTTTTGCTCAAACAATTTTTTAAATTAATAGCCAATTCTTATTTTTAATTTACTTGTTTGAGCTTGATGATCTTGATACATTACACCTTTGTAAAACTGCACATTTCTCATTTGTAACAGGATCATCAAAAATGTTATTTTAGGCAGAAATCTCAGAGCATTTCCCAGACCCTCCATTTTTTCCCTTTTACTATCAAATGAATTATTGAACAAGATTTATGATGCACACCTTAACACACCTGAAAACTCCTTGTATTTGATTATTATAGTGTTAGCCGTTTAAGATAATAAATATTTAAAGAATGAATTGCAGCTGTTTAAATTTTAAGATGAAAAACATTCTTCAAAATTTAGAAACCCTAGTCCTCAATTTCCTTACTGATTGCTGGTTTCAAGATCAGTTCATGTCTCTGTGCACAGTTTTATTTTACTCAGACGACCTGCTTTGTATTCTTTCTCTCGTAGAATGACATCCCATTGTCAAACCGCTTTATCAAACTCAGAGTCATAGTGCCCAGAAACTGTCCCAGTAGTAGAGCAGCCAAACAGCCCTGGACAGGGTAACCAGTCTGCCGCTGGAATCCCCCACACTCAGTCTGAAATAAATAATGCCATGACTTTAGTGTTCATTTTTTTATGAAGGAGATTGTCTTCTAAAATCAATTATTAAAATATTGCTGTTTTTTTTTTTTAAAGTTAACTTTACTACACACAAATGCTAACAATGGAGAATTGGGGGGTGCTGTTTAAGATTCCTCGTTAGTCTCGCGTGTAATTTATTACTATTTTTAAAGAACCCGGGAGCAATACTGTAGGTTTATTGAACTATTAAAATAAAATCCCAATTCATATACATTCAAGCTTTGCATCCCAAGATGTACAGCGTATATTTAAAAACATTATATTCGAATACATATTTCTGACTGAAAAATAAACCAGCCTGCACAAAATGTTCAAACAGCGTGTGGTTTATCAGTAACGCATATACTGAAACGAAAGTCAAGACTGGCGCATATTTAAAATGCGAATATCAAATATTGAAAAAAATCCGATAATCTTCGAAAAGGTGATATCAATTGTGAAAATGATGCCTGCCTTTAGAAAGTTCACATCCAAAAAAGGATGAATAAATGTGAAAACTGCGTGTTATACCAAACTGTAGGATGGCGTCCAAACCATAGACATAGAATTACGTACACGCCGCATGACCAGCAAAAACGTATTTCAACGTCGCCGCCATATTGCGAGTGGCACTGCTGTGGAGTGAAACGGTGGATAGAGATGCCTCACGCATGTGCTGCTTGGAATTGCACAAATCGCTGCACGCTCCAAACCAGATTACGGGGGATTACATTTCATAGGTAAGTCTGAACAATTGTTATAATCTTAACTTTAGCTACGCCAGGCTAAGACAGAAAAGCTATGCATTCATGTGCTCAAGTGAGCCTCCAAACAACGTTTTAGCTAAACGTATTTACTCACTAACTATGCAGATTGTTGTTAGCTGTTAACATTTCTCAAACTTTGAAGATTTCCCAAAGAAATCCACACCAGGAAGCAGTGGGAGGTAGCCCTTAGACGGGAAGGTTTCAGTGCCAGTGACGCATCCAGGCTCTGCAGTGAGCACTTTAGACAGGAGGATTTTGACTGGACAGGTCAGACTGTGAGACTCAGAGATGGAGCTCTTCTCCCTCTGTGTTCAGGTTTCCAACTCCTCTCCAAAGGGTAGGTGTGTACTTAGGCTATAAGGATTAGAAAGTCAGTAAAAAGTCAGTTTTTAAAGGAATCAGTGATGTATTCCATAGTTCATGTTTTTAAGCATTTAATTTTCTTTTACATTAGCCAGTGGCAACCAGGACTACACTGACTTCAGTGAGGGCACAGGAGAGCCTGTCAGTAGAATGTTCTTTGCCTGTCCAAGAGACTGAAACTCTGCCTGATCCCAGTGTTGTGAGTACTAAGGTCCTTTTCAAACCTCATTTAACACAACCCCCTACCCCCATCATGCTTTTCAGATAAACTAATGCATATACATTGAAACATGCTACTGTTGAATCAGATACACACACGCATGCAATGCTCACAGTAGAATTGAGGGGTGATGTGTTTACAAATGCAGACCAGCAAACTGCACATTGTACTATGACTGATTGACTGATGTGATATAAACTTGACTCCTTGTGTCTGCTAGGACCACTCCTACGCGTTGCCCACATCTCTTGAAAATCTAAGGGCTAGACTCAATGAAACCTTATTTAGGGTGGAGTGCATGGAAAGAGAGAAGAGAAATGCTAAGGATCGGGAACGGAGAGCAAAGAACGCAGTGTGTGGCCTTCTGCAACATTTGAGGGAGAAGAACCTCATTAATGAAGAGCTGAAAGAGAGGCTGGATTTATACTCCGGTAAAACAGAAATTATATATATTTTAAGTAACTGCATTGTGTGTGTGAGAGAGAAATGAGTGAGATGTTTTCAGAAATTAAGACAATTTGTATACAATAAAATTTTTTGTCATTGTATCATTTCACTGTTAAAAGAAAGACCAGACTGCCAGTTATAGTCTTAATATTTTGACTTTCTGATATTAGTCAAGTTTTTTCGTTTCAATAATTGCCATTATTAGTGTATAAATGGATATAAATACTTGCATTTAAAAGATTCGCCAAAATCTGTTATAAGTAAACGATACTGTTTTAAACGTTATTGCTTTTTCATCAGAAAACCCGGTTTCCACGGCTGCCTGTAGTAGTTTAAATGGCACCTTTGCCACTCGCAATATGGCGGACGTGCTGACGTATCGTGTCGACTGGGCAACACAGTGAATGCGGCGTCTACCTATATAATGTCTATAATCCAAACTGCACACTTCTATGGCTGGGTCAGTTTCTCCTTACTTTTCCTGTAGCCTGGAGATTGTGCGATGCGCTGTTGGTTTCGCCACCTACTGCGGCGGATGACTCGCAGTCAGCAGTGCACTTCCTGCAGCTCACCGCCACGCGTCGTCTTGTCAGAGGACCAGGCATAGTAAATAATTCACAAACGGAAACTCACTTTACAACCCAGTAGTCTCCGCACCTATACGTAAGTAGCTGCAACTACTGATAACGCGTGTAATTATTAAAGAAAAAGCGTTCCAAGCTGAATTCGATTGTTTATTGTGTCAATTACGTTTCCAATCGGGGAATAATTTTTGTTAGCAAATAACCGGCGGCAGTAAGCATATTTAAAAACGGATGCAAGAGGTCATCTAGAGAGACTTTATAGTGCAGCACACACAACAGAATGTTTGTAAGAGATACCCTAGCAATACCACGTTTGCCATATGCACGATTTGATTCATACGATTGCTGAACTCGGCCTATAAGATGTGTCCGATTCGTCATGTACAATCGAAAGCTTAAAAAACAATAAAATGAATAAAAAAAAACATTAAATATCGGACGAATTGCAAGCACTGCAAATTGTACAGATAGCTTTAGTTTTTATAGATTCTGCTTCTTGCTCAGGGGTTTGCGGGTGTTTTACAAGGGGTGACGCGGAGACGCAGATAAGGATTGGTTTGCCGTTTTGCGTATTGATTGGCTTGCTGATACATCACTCACTAATGAAGCCTATCGGACGCGCAAGGTTAGGTAGGGGTATATTCGGAATTTTGGTCAGCGAGGCTTAAGCTGGTGAAAGGGAGACAGCTGAGCTTCTGTTTGATTATTACGTCAGTTAATGTAACAATAGCTGGTTTGAGCAAAACTTAATTATTAGTATTTTAAATTACTACTTTTTTTAGACATTGGTAGTTGCAACACTCATCTTCCCGTTGTAAATCCTGACCTCAGCCCTACCGTGGCGTGGACTCGCAAATAAACTAGTTGCTCAAATCATTATACGTCTCTGTCTACCGCAACATACACTTAAATAATGAATATAAACATATTGTGATAAAAGCCAAGAATTTGCATGAAAGCCAGACGAAAAAGAATGTGCGTGATTTTAAAAAATGATTGTTTCTAAAAATCAGAAAATTTAAATGGCATTCTACATAATCAAACAGGTAATAGTAACAGATTCAACTATTTACTTAAAAATGAATACAAGGAAAAAAATTACAGCTTTTTAAAAAATGCGATGAAACGATTAATAAGAGAAATGTGCGTAAATTAAACTTTTCCTTTAACCGTCATGTAGATATCCATGGATATCCGGTGAGACATTATACTAAAAAATACTGTACAGTACAGTGCATCCAGAAAGTATTCACAGCGCTTTTTCCACATTTTGTTATGTTACAGCCTTATTCCAAAATGGATTAAATTCATTTTTTCCTCAGACTTCTACACACAACACCCCATAATGACAACGTGAAAAAGGTTTGAGGTTTTTGCACATTTATTAAAAATAAAAAAACTGAGAAATCACATGTAAATAAGCATTCACAGCCTTTGCTCAATACTTTGTCGATGCACCTTTGGCAGCAGTTACAGCCTCATGTATTGTTGAATATGATGCTACAAGCTTGGCACACCTGTCCTTGGCCAGTTTCACCCATTCCTCTTTGCAGCACCTCTCAAGCTCCATCAGGTTGGATAGGAAGCGTCTGTGCACAGCCATTTTAAGATCTCTCCAGAGATGTTTAATCGGATTCATGTCTGGGCTCTGGCTGGGCCACTCAAGGACATTCACAGAGTTGTCCTGAAGCCACTCCTGTGATATCTTGGCTGTGTGCTTAGGGTCGTTGTCCTGCTGAAAGATGAACCATCGCCCCAGTCTGAGGTCACAAGCGCTCTGGAGCAGGTTTTCATCCAGGATGTCTCTGTACGTTGCTGCAGTCATCTTTCCCTTTATCCTGACTAGTCTCCCAGTTCCTGCCGCTCGCTGAAAAACATCCACACAGCATGATGCTGACACCACCATGCTTCACTGTAGGGATGGCATTAGCCTGGTGATAAGCGAGGTGCCTGGTTTCCTCCAAACGTGATGTCTGGCATTCACATCAAAGAGTTAAATCTTTGTATCATCAGACCAGAGAATTTTGTTTCTCATGGTCTGAGAGTCCTTCAGGTGCCTTTTGGCAAATTCCAGGCGGGCTGCCATGTGCCTTTTACTAAGGAGTGGCTTCCGTCTGGCCACTCTACCATACAGGCCTGATTGGTGGATTGATGCAGAGATGGTTGTCCTTCTGGAAGGTTCTCCTTTCTCCACAGAATACATCTGGAGCTCTGACAGAGTGACCATCGGGTTCTTAGTCACCTCCCTGATTAAGGCCCTTCTCCCCTGATTGCTCAGTTTAGATGGCCAGCCAGCTCTAGGAAGAGTCCTGGTGGTTTCGAACTTCTCCCACTTAAGGATGATGGAGGCCACTGTGCTCATTGGGACCTTCAAAGCAGCAGAAATATTTCTGTAACCTTCCCCAGATTTGTGCCTCGAGACAATTCCTTTGACTTCATGCTTGGTTTGTGCTCTGACATGAACTGTCAACTGTGGGACCTTATATAGACAGGTGTGTGCCTTTCCAAATCATATCCAATCAACTGAATTTACCACAGGTGGACTCCAATTAAGCTGCAGAAACATCTCAAGGATGATCAGGGGGAAACAGGATGCACCTGAGCTCAATTTTGAGCTTCATGGTAAAGGCTGTGAATACTTATGTACATGTGCTTTCTCAATTTTTTTATTTTTAATAAATTTGCAAAAATCTCAAGTAAACTTTTTTCACGTTGTTTTTATGGGGTGTTGTGTGTAAAATTCTAAGGAAAAAAATAAATTTAATCCATTTTGGAATAAGGCTGTAACATAACAAAATGTGGACAAAGTGATGCGCTGTGAATACTTTCTGGATGCACTGTAGTTTTCTTGTAATGCTCAGTCCTGATGTTAAAGATATAGTGGTCACATACTTTCCTTCTAACCAAGTATTGAACCATGACTGCTACTAAGGAAAAAAAAATATTTTGTCCAATAATATTAACTCACTTTTTAAGTTTTATAATCTGTCATTTCTTTTTGTCCCCTTTAAACAGGAGCATCCTGTTTAGATTTTTACTTTTCAACTATTTAAGAATAAGATGCAGTTTAAAAAGAAGTCAAAATCTGTGGGGTCATTTTTACTTATTTGCTTACCATAACGTGTCTGGTTCAGCAAAACATGAAAAAATGAGAGTGAAACATTACAAAAAAATTGGCAAAGAGACCCAGACTACAAAATATTTTTATGAAGTTCTCAGAAAAGGACAGCCTACAAAATGGGTCACAAACTCAGAAACTAACCCTGGATAAGGTGGCACCTTTACAGGATGCATTCAACAGGTAATAGAGCCACGTTGATATATAGCCAGGTCAGTTGAGAGTCCTCTGTAAACTTAATCTGCTTGTTTTTTGGGATGTGGCAAGAAAACTGGTGCATCTGGAACAAAATCCACACTGTCACAAGGAAAAATGTGTAAACTTCACACAGACAGTGACTGGCATAGAAGTCAAACTCAGTTTTCTTGAGCAGCGACGCATCACTATTGGCCATTGAAGCAAATAGCTTCCTAAAAAACCCATTAGGAATTCAATGCTTTTCCTGTGGCTCAACGTACAACTCTATATCCCGCATTTTGTTGTGTCTTACATATATTCCATACATGCAATTTACAGTACTGTTGTGCCCTGCTGTGGAAGTACTGAAAGTTTAAGCAAACCTTTTCAACCAATTTTAGTGCAGATATTTTTAGCTTTACTGCCCTGTGTTCCTTTTTGCGCACTCACAATTATTTCCACTGTTCTCATACCTCCTACCTTTTGCTCCTCTGAATATTCTTCTCAGTCTACACCATTGCCATACTAGTACCCCCAGGCCAAATAACTTTTTCAGAAACCCATCCATTGAACCTGGTATAAGGACCGTAGTGAGTCAGAATCTTTCCTTGAAGCCACAGTTGGCAATCATTTATGACCTTTGCATGGGAAATCATAATTGAGTTATTTTATGTTCTAACAAATCTGAGCTGTTCAATTTACTGCCTTTAAAATTCTTTTAATTTCCCTCTGGTTACATCAATTTACCATTATTACTAGGTATCTTTATTCTGGGTTTCAGGTCCTTCAATGGAGACAAATTTATTACTAGAAAAGACAGACCAACTAAGAAATGGATTGGAGAAGAGTGAGTCCAAAAGGTACAAATTAAAAGAGTTGTGTTATTCATTACAAATGCCATTAAACTAAAGTCTGCAGTTACTGTCATCTATAGGTCTTTTTGTCCATTTTTTCAAACCATGCAATCCATTGCAACGTCATGGGAGACTATGCAGTAATTCTGTAGTAGTTCCAGTTCATCACAGCATATGTTCACCCACACTCTTAGTTAACCTAATGTACATGGTCAAGGAAACAAAAATTCATGCAGACTTAAGGAAATTATCAAGCTAGCAAAAAAACTCTAGATCCATGGAGAGCAGTACTTCTAAATGCCCAGCTGTAGATGTATTTTTTATTTTTTAATACAAACTCTTGGTAGATGCCTATTTCACACTAAAAAATACAGATTAGATTAATTGGAGATTTTAAATTGGTCCAATGTGAGTGTGAGTGGGCACACCGAATTCTGGTTTGGTTGTAGTACTGCCATAACAGGAATTGGCCTCCAGTGACCCGAAATCAGATTAAGAGGGTTTGAGAATGTTATGCTGTTTTGGTATTACCAAAATCACCTTAGGGAAGATTTTACTGCATATATATTATATAAAGTGTTTTGGGGAAGTGTTATTTTAGCCAATTTAGTTTGTTCCATTCAGTTACAACCCTCCTGTTTAAAAGTGTCTGCATCTCTCATGCTCCCCCCTCTCTCTCTCTCTCTCTCTCTCTGATCCACTCTCTCATAGAGTGTACCTAGATTATAATGCAACCACCCCTTTGGAACCAGATGTTATTGAAGCTATTACAGTTGCTCTGCAGGAGGCCTGGGGAAACCCCAGCAGCATGTACACTCCAGGTAAAATCTCCTATGAAAGCGATTTGTTCTCTTGTGTGTACTTTTTTGGTTCCCCGTATACGTTATTACCTGTTGGGTTGTAGTAACCAGTTCCAACTGATTATTTCCAATTTAATCTATTTTTACATGTTAATGTATGATGTATCACATCATCAACTAATTTCACACTGTCTGAGTTTAATATCTGTTCTGCAAGTGCTCACAAGGCTGTTAGACCCACAATGCAGTCTAATAAGTGTTTTGTACCATCAATGTAAAAAAAAAAAGAAATAGCTAATTCTTTTTTCTGCAATTATGTTTGTGATTTTAATGACTTGAAGATTGTTTATAATTAAGCCCAACAGTGCCTGTGCTCTACTATTTTAAAGTCTTTGTAACCAAAGGCAGGCACTCATCCTATACTTAAAATGTGAGTACTTTAGCTTTTTTATTAATTCCAACTGTTTGTTTATTCAGACATCATACAACAGCTGAACAATAGGTTTTTTAAATAAAATACTACAGTGTTTTTTAATACAGTTGAAAGATGGTTTCATACTCTGTTTCTCTTAAATTTTCATTTTTATTTTAGGAAGAAAAGCCAAAGAAATTATTAGCCATTCTAGGGAAGGTATTGCTAAGATGGTTGGCGGATGTGCTGATGACATTATTTTCATGTCTGGAGGAACAGAGGTTAGAGTGCATTAATATATAAGAAAGTAATTTTGGGGGTCTTCAACTTGAAAGTACACCATGGTAAGCAAATGTGTCATAGTGGATTCAACATTCTCAAAAATCAGTTTGTGGAAGAGATTTTAAAGGATAAGGGAATTTTCAGTTATATAGCACACTAAATATATTACTAAGGGAGGTTACCTTTAAGTTTACAATGCCGATCAAATGGCATGTGTGGAATATTGTGTTTATTGTGTTCTCCATATTACCAAAATACATTTCAGTGCTAAACAAAGCTCAGAGAAAATCGACTAAATGGAATGCTAGGGTTCTTGATATGAGATGCAACCAAAGATTATATGAGAGTAACAAAGAGAGGTGACTTAATAGAAAGGTTTACAACCATGAAGGCAGTCAGTAGGATGAATAGAAATAGTTTCTTTAGCTGGAACATGAGGTCTTCTGTTAGAACGGGTAAATTTCACTGAACCATAGATGCATTTAATAAATATCTACCAAGTGGAATGGTTCCTGGTAATATTTTAGGGATCATCAAATCTAAAACTGACACTATGCTGTAAGAATGTAGGTTAGTATTGTTTGATGAGCTATGTTGGGCTGAATAGTTTGTTCTCTTTAAAACTTGCTTCTATTATGGTACACTTTGTCCTTCACATTTAATTGGTCAGGTCCTAGACTGCTTCCCTTTCTTTCTGGGCAAGGTTCAAGTGTGCATGTACAGCACTGATCAGGGTTAATTTCTAGCTCAGTGCTCTTACTACATCTGGCATAAGAGTTTATCTTAAAGCTTATGCAGTTCAGGCATCTGCTAACCTCATGATAACTTCTCAATCAGATGATATACAGAGGGTTACAAATTGCCCTGGTCCAAAATACACTTCCTTTCCTGAAGTTGTCAACTAATCAGAAGTCTGCTCTCTAATCAGCTGGGGTGCTTTCTGTGTGTGGGTTGCACATTCTCCTCTTATCTATGTGGGTTTACTTTATAGAGTGTGGTTTTCTTCCCCAATCCAGAAAGCACAAACAGCTTGTTCTCAGAAAAAGCAGTGGTGTTTATTCAAGTTAAATAATGTTTACACTTTAATCATGGTGACTAAGAAAAGTCAGAGTAATGAAAATAAATGTGCAGTTTGTAAAGTTGCGTAATACTTGTGATTATTTACATTAATTAATATTGTATTTCAAAATAATACATTCTATGAAAATTCAAAATTGATATATTGTGCAGGGTTCTGAATTCTCTTTCTCCATAACTTTCAGGCCAACAATTTTGTTTTCCACACGGCTATTAAGTACTTTTGGAATGTTGTTCAGAAGGCTGAGCTAAATGGGGTCCAGGTGGGGTCTTCACAACAAGGAGGGATCTTGCCACATCTCATCACTAGCAACGTAGAGCATGACTCTGTTAGACTTGTGGCCCAGCAGCTCATGGAGGAGAAAAAGGCAGGTGAGCCCAAGTGCTAGTCACTTAAGACATATCTGTACCTTTTTTTTTTAATAGTTAATTTTTATATTGCCCATACATTAAAACATTGAGAATGCTGGTAATGCTCTTCTTCTGAGTATTCAGTGCAGAATTACAACTTTACTTGCCCAAATAACCTTTCCTCAATTGAACTCTTCATATTATTGGAGCAATTATACCTTTATATTTTAGTTATGACTTATCTTATAGAAATGTATAGATTAAAAAAGAAATGATTTAGAAATTTGACTGAAACTGTTTGTTGTAATGCTGCTCCTTCCATCCACCGCAAGGTGGTTTTGGGAGGTTTCTTGATGAAGGTATGGCACAAAATCACCAAGAAGAAAGAGAAAAGAATCAAGTACATTAAGTTGGTAATAGTACATAGATACAGTCAGTTTTATTGCCAAAAGAGGACAGACAGTGTAGGCCAGTTTAATACTATTTGAAGAGCAATTCAAACAAACAAAGCCTAATGCTGCTGTTCCTTTATAATATGAAAAAAAACTATTTCTGGGCGTATTTTGGCTTGTTAATCTCTTCTCTGTAGATTCCTGGGAAAATCTGTAGCTCACTTACTGCCTGCTGAATATGTGGAACCCTAAATGATCTATATGATCACAGATTAGTTTCATCTTTTTTGTTTTGCGGGCTAGAAAACTGATTTTAGCCATGCAACACCATTCAGACAAGGAAGAATTTTTAATCTGTATCATTATGCCTGACTGTTCTTTTGTCGTCTTTTTTTTTCTTTCTTGTATTTTAAAAACGGGTCATTTCCTACAAGTCTTCAATGTACTGTAGGTTTGTGGAAAAATATTGTTTTCTTACACATGATATCATCAACACAGAAGTAACTCTATTCTTTAGTGTTTTGGACATACAGTAATCCCTCCTCGATTGCAGGGGTTGTGTTCCAGAAGCGCGATAGGTGAAAATCTGCGAAGTAGAAACCATATGTTTGTATGGTTATTTTTATATATGCAAGAAAAATTGTATACAGTAAATGTGTGTACAGTGACACTAAACATATGTACATGTACTAAGTAATGTAAGTAGAAAATTAATTATGGTTACTCACCAACAATGACACGATGACTTGTCCGATAAAGATGAGTTTAGTTTTACTGCACAACAAAGGAGAGCATTACAGCTCTTCTAAAGGAGCCTGTTCAGGCGACTGTGTAGCACTACCGTTGTTCTTCTTCAATCCAAATCCCTAAAGCAGATTCCGTCCAGACTACTGCCTTATTACATCCACTTACAACTCGTTTTGTACCCTGGTTAAAAGGACACTGCGGCCGTAGATCTTATATTCCTTTCCTACTTTTTAAATAAAAAGAATAGTAGCCTCATTGATGCTGTAATGGCGTCCTACAGCTGTGTAGCTTTTCCCTTCCTTCAACATATCCAAAACGTTTACCTTTTCGGCAATCGTTAACATCTTCCGTTGGTGCTTGGGCACGGCCCCTGAAGCAGTAGCAGGAGCAGATCGTTTTGGAGCCACAATGAAGGGCTTGTCTATGCACAAAGATAAACACAAAAGAGCACAAATGTTAACTCTTTACACAATGAAACACATTGATGCTGAATGAGCGAGACGAGACTTCCTGGTTAACGCCGCAGAATCTAATTCAGCTCTCCATTGCTGAGCCATTCAGACCACAGGAACTTGACTGCATGCTCTGATTGGTTAGCTTCTCAGCCATCCGCCAATAGCATCCCTTGTATGAAATCAACTGGGCAAACCAACTGAGGAAGCATGCACAGGAAGTAAAAGGACCGATTGTCCGCAGAACCCGCGAAGCAGCGAAAAATCTGCGTTATATATTTAGATATGCTTACATATAAAATTCGCTATAGAGTGAAGCCGCGAAAGTTGAAGAGGGATTACTGTAATTGAAAAGTATCAGAAACCAATCAATAAGCATCCTTCTTATTCCTGGTGTCATTGAAAGAGTAGCATAATAGACCATGGTATGATAGACATTTTATAGCCTTATTTAAAATTATGAAAATATGTATCAAGTGTTTTTCTGTATTTGCTTCCTCTTGGTCTGGATTATAAGATTCAGAGCCACAGGTTATAACTGAAAGTCTTGATACAGTATAGCCAGAAATTGAGAATTTGACACAGGTTTAAAGATATTGTGCAAAGGTTTGCAAAAATTGAAGAAACAAAATTTGAAATAGTATAGCAAAATTTCAGGTAAACATTTCTAACCAATGGTGTCAAAATAAAATATGATTGCTTTGAGGTTTAATGATTTTATACTTTAACCTTCAGTTATGGTTAAGTTTTTTTTTTTTGTTTTTTTTTTCTTTTCTTTTCTTTTCAGAGGTCACTTTTATACCTGTTTCCAAGTTGACTGGTCAAGTTGAAGTTGATGATGTAATGTCAGCCATTAGACCAACTACTTGCCTCATTTCCATCATGCTGGCCAACAATGAGACGGGTGTTATCATGGTGAGTATCCTCTGAGTATAGAAGCAGGAGGTCTAATACACTGGATTTTCCTAACATACCTTTTGCTGTTTATTTTAACTTTAATGACCTTTTTTAAAATAAGTAACCACTTGCTTTGGGTATATGAACAGACTAGGAAATAAAAAGAATTGTTTTGCCCACATTTGAGACATAGACAGGTTTAGTAACATACTCAGTGAACTGGAAATGGAGACCATAATATTTTGACTTCTTAGTCACTAGATAATAGAGTAAACAGGTTACACCTTGGTTGCAATGATCAGAAATTCACTGAATTTACAATTCCTGAATTTGATCCTAATTTCACTCTTGGTTTCCAGAAATGGAAAAGTTTTTAAATTTTTTTATTTATGCACTTATGAAAATGGAATTTTCAAAGAAGACTGGTACCAGATAAAAGGGAAAAAAAACCCAAACAAACAGATTGACATTGTACAGTGGAGGGACACATGACAATATTGTTTTAGTAAGGGGGAGAAAAAACAGAAAAAAAAAACATAATTTATCTGCTTCATAGAGAACATTCATGACAATAATGACCCTATAAACCAAAAACTATAAACTTTGTCATATACAGCCAGTTGGCGAAATCAGCAAACGAATACAAGCACTGGGTGAAGAAAGACCAGCTCCCAGGGTCCTTTTGCATACAGATGCTGCCCAGGCTATTGGTAAACTACGAGTTGATGTCCAGGACCTAGGGGTGGACTATTTGACCATTGTTGGCCACAAGGTATGTTGCCTTATATATTTAATGAGAGAACACTTGAAGCATGCTGTACTTTTTCAAAGTGTATATGCATTTCTCTCACTGTATATGAGTTGCAAGGCAGTCAGCCTGAATTCCTGGTAGGCTGCAACAACTGTAAAATATTTTAAAGTGAACTTTATGCTTACTTTTAATTGAAATATATGTTTAATTTCCATGTTCTGTATTTAGTCACTACATATTGAAGTGCTCATGGTTTATAACAGTCATTTGTTTACATTGGTTTTCATTTTTCCAGTTTAGAACTAATAAAATATGGAAAGTGTCTGTTTATCATCAGGGATATTTAAAGTGTCATATTTAAATGGTTCATTTAGTTTAGACTGTGAGACCTTGCAGTCTTATTATATACGGAAGAATAACACCTAACAGACAAACCTTTTATAGTTTTATGGTTCTTTTTATAACAGGAGATGCACTGTGTTGATTTAAAGTATATAGGCCAGATTGTTTAAAACTCATTCTTCTGCTAAACAAACAATTTGTGGTTTTGTTTTTAGAATTGCAGTTTGACAATTGGACATTTTTACCCAATTTTCCTCAAATCATTTTAGTGATTCAAAATTACAAACTTGATTAAAGTGATTTCAGAATTTCACAATTAGTTTTATTTTATAATAAACTTATCAGAAAGAACTGTGTTTTTCATTCTACAATTTTTTTTTATTCAGTATTGTTATAGCCTACTCATCACAGTGTTATAAAGGGAAACAGTTGTACTTGTTAGAATTCTATTAACAAAATGGCAACATATCCACAGAGCAACGCAAACACCTATGAAATTGTGTATGTCATTGGTTTCTCAATTTACTCCTGGGGGCTCTCTGTGGCTGTAGATTTTTGTCCAAACCAATATCTTCCATTAATTTGACTCGTACATTTCTACATCTGTGCACTGAAAAGGCAACTGAGTTAAGCATTTAAAGATACTGCTAAAAGTACAAATCTCACAGTACTGTTTTTTACTCAATTTAAAATAAGAAAAGAAAAAACGAATTAGTCAATTACAGCTAAATCAACTCCAAGTGAAATTGATTGAAACAAATAAAATTGGGTGAAAATGAATATGCATCCAAAATGTCTGATTCTTTCAGAGTATTCCAATGCTGTACACAGTATTATCAAATCCTTTTTCAAAAGTTGGATATGATTTTTACTTTGTTAAAAGAATCCTAACCCATCCTCCATAACACAGTTGGAGAAATGTCTTATTTTACTTTATTATTGGGGGAAAACATGTAATGTTCTCTACAAAGAATGCTCAAAAGTTGTTTCATAATCTGGCAAAGATTTATTAATACTGTACTAAAATAGCAAAGTAGAGCCTCTGATAACTTTTGGGTGTCTTAATGTCTATGAATGGCTACTTCATACTGGAGTCTGTGATCATATAGCTGTCAAAACTGGGTAGAGAAACAATGTTGAGATTGAGATGAAACATGAAAGTGTGGAATTTAGTACTAATTGTATTCTCAATTGATTTTTTTTTTATTCACAGTAATGTAATTTACAAAATCAGTATAATATAAAATAAGTGAAGTCCTTAAAAAAAGATGTTTTTCAGATAATCATTTGATTTTTGGTTTAAAAAAATGTAATTACATTTAAATTAATTATTATAAAATGTCATGTTAATGGTGTCATTGATAGGATTATGGACCACATAATGGGGGCCCTCCTCACTCACGTGCCAGGCTCAAGGTGTTTAAATGATGAAATGTAAGCAAGGCAAGATTATGGCAGAAACTGTAAAATCTGTGTTTCTTTAAACTAAAATTTTATTTTTTTGTGTGTCTTTTTATCTTAGTTCTATGCTCCTCGAATTGGAGCCCTGTATGTCAAGAGTCCTGTTACTCTAACTCCCATTTATCCTCTTTTCTATGGTGGTGGACAAGAGAAAAATCTCAGACCTGGGTAAGCTTTTTATTTTGTAAAATCATTTACTTCCATTTTGTATTTAAGTGAATTTACACTATGGTGGTGCAGTGGTTAGTGCTAATAACACATGTCCTGGGTTACAGAATCCTATACAATTCTCATTTTTATAGGCATAAGGCCCTAAAGATGGATGAATGCTGAATGCAGAAGAGTTTCATAAAATTCTAGCATATGTAGTTGAATTTCCTACTGAAGAATTAATTAACAAAGACATTTTTATGATGATTTAGACAAGGATACTTTAAAACGTGATCTATTTTTTTGATATTTTCCTTAAATACAGTAACTATTATCAACTTGAGAGAATATTTTACACTTTCTTTACTTTCAACATTTTCTCAGTATTTTTGCTTTTCTGTACAGGACTGAGAACACACCAATGATAGCAGGACTTGGAAAGGTGGGTCACTATTAAAAGGAAATTCCATTTAATGGGTTGCTGTCCTTAAATGTATTATTTTCTGCAGTATTTTATTTTAGATTAGTTTCATAGTAAGTACTTTTTGGCCTAGTAGTAACAAAATAATGCTAAAATTCAGTGAGTGTCAATCCATACTTGTAAGGAATGGTGCACATGAAAATAATATAAAAATTAAAGATGAGAAAACTCTCATTTTATGTATAATGTTCAGACAGGATGGTACAGTGGTGCAGAGGTTAATGTTATTGCCTTATGCATTCAACATCTTGGATTGGCCTTGTCATTGTCTGTGTTTTACTCTGCATATACTCCCCATGTATGCATGAGTTTTTTTTTCTCCCTGGGTTGAGATTAGATTAATTGGTTTGTCTTAATAGGCCTTGTGTAGTTGTGTCTGGGCATGTACTTGAATGGACTTGTCCTCTTTCTAGGGGTAGTTGCCTTGCACTTGAACTAATCAAAATAGACTCCAGCCCATATAACTCTTCATTGGATTAATTGGGTTTGAGAATATGATGGGTTATTTAATGATTAGATAAACATATAGAAAAACAAAATCCAAGCATGATAAAAATTTAAATGTGAATTTACTTGGGTAGTAACTTCACAGCTAGCGGACAAATTTATTTTTGTTGTTATTTGGCACATGTAGTGCACATTCAGGTGGGTATCTGTTCACACTCAATCAGATTGAGAGCACTTGCAAAAGTAATTTAATCAGTCAAAAAAAAACTGGTGAAAATTGGAAATTGAGGCACTATTAGCCACAGTGTGAGTGTGGCCTAAACAAAGTAGGACAAAAACACTTTCTTACTGGGCCTATAGTGCATTTTGTGAGGCCTAATACACAGACACGCACCTTGCAAAGTACACCAGGTCTCTCCACTACATGGTGTCTCATAGCTTTAGTACTATAAGATACACTTTATTTAGTGATATTGCTGCATGCTTAGTCACAATATGGCCACTGTGCAAGTCTTTCCACAGCTCATTTCAGATGCAATTCAGATGCAAATTTTTGCTAGTTCCTCAACACATTATAGCATAACTTATAAACATATACACTCACTGCAGAGATATAATAGTTTTGCATGTTAAATGTCACGTAAAATCTGTACAAAAATATTCAGCCTTGTCCCTGGAATCCTGTCTAGGTCTTATTTAGCTAAATATGCAGATTGCTTTTATGCACAAAAATGTAGAGAAAAGCCCCACCTTTTATTGGCTAACTAAAAAGATTACAATATGCAAGCTTTCAAGGCAACTCGGGCCCCTTCAGGCAAGATTCATATTTGTTTCGTGCTGAAATACTTTCTAAACAAGGGTGAGTAAAGTATTTGATGAAATCTCAGTTGTCATGAAACAACATACAGTGGAACCTCGGTTCACGACCATAATTCGTTCCAACACTCTGGTCGTAAACCAAGTTGGTCGTGAACCGAAGCAATTTTTCCCCCATAGGATTGTATGTACAGTAATCCCTCGCTATATCGCGCTTTGACTTTCGCGGTTTCGCTCTATCGCGGATTTTATATGAAAGCAGAACTAAATATATAACGCGGATTTTTCACTGCTTCGCGGGTTCTGCGGACAATGTGTCTTTTTACTTCCTGTACATGCTTCCTCAGTTAGTTTGCCCAGTTGATTTCATACAAGGGACGCTATTGGCGGATGACTGAGAAGCTAACCAATCAGAGCATGCAGTTAAGTTCCTGCCTGCTGAATGTGGTGTTAACCAGGAAGTCTCGTCTCACTCATTCAGCATCAACGTGTTTCGCTGTGTAAAGAGTTGTGCTCTTTTGTGTTTATCTTTGTGCATAGTCAAGCCATTCATTATGGCTCCAAAACGATCTGCTACTGCTTCAGGGGCCGTGCCCAAGCGCAAAACGGAAGATGTTAATGATTGCCGAAAAGGTAAATGTTTTGGAGGCTACGATTCTTTTTATTTAAAAAGTAGGACAGGAATATACTGTAAGATCTACGGCCGCAGTGTCCTTTTAACCAGGGTGCAAAACGAGTTGTAAGTGGATGTAATAAGGCAGTAGTCCGGATGGAATCTGCTTTAGGGATTTGCATTGAAGACTGCCAGAAGAAGAACAACGGCAGTGCTACACAATCGCCTGAAGTGGCTCCTTTAAGGGCTGTAACGCTCTCCTTTGTTGTGCAGTAAAATAAAACTCATTGTTATCGGACAAGTCATCATGTCATTGTTGGTGAGTAACCATAATTAATTTTCTACTTACAGTACTTAGTACATGTACGTACGTTTAGTGTCACTGTACACACATTTACTGTATACTATTTTTCTTGTATTGTACGTAGTTATTGCTGTTGGCATGTCTATCGTAATGGCTGTAACATATGTGCTATCGGAGACACTCAATATCTTTAAAATAATATTTAGGTTTTACTGTATATAAACAGTGTGTTTATATACATTATTTCAATGAATCTTACCTAATATCTAAGAGAATACAAAGGGATTATGCTGTATAACTCTGCGGGGAATATTTATAAACAGTGTGGGAGAGTTTATAAGGGCTTAAAATATATAAAAATAACCATAGAAACATATGGTTTCTACTTAGGCGGATAGGCGGATTTTCACCTATCGCGGGGGGGGTCTGGAACGCAACCCCCGCGATCGAGGAGGGATTACTGTAAATACAATTAATCCTTTCCAGACCGTACGAACTGTATGTATTTTTTTTTAAAGATTAAGCACAAATATAGTTAATTACACCATAGAATGCACAGTGTAATAGTAAACTAATGTAAAAACACCCAGTCTCCCTGCTCAGCTGCAGGAGCAGCCTTGCTCTCTCTCTCTCTCTCTCTCTCTCTCTCAGCAGCACGCACGCACAGGCAGGCAGGCACTGACTGAGAACAATGCAAAACGTGCGGAATCGCCGCGCACAAACCGAAAGGGAAATTGGCTCGTTCATATACCGAGTGTGTGGTCGTGAACCGAGGCAAAAGTTTGGCAAACTTTTTGGTCGTGTACCGAGACGTTCGTGAACTGAGGTTCCACTGTAATTGGTGGACAAATTGGTTGTGTGAATGCTGTGGACTACCAGTTTTTAAGTCCAGGAAACCAAACTACAAACTCGCAAAACCCACTGAACTATCAGATATTTGATCCATGCAATGTTGTCCTAATTAAACCAGTCTGATAAAAACAGAAGACCCAATTCTTTATGTACCACCTTACCTTTTGTGGTACTTTTAAAGACAACTGCTTATGGAGCATCAGATTGCTGTGATCACTGTCTAACACACATACACCTACTAGTGAGTACAACAGAGAGCCAATGTAGGAAGTCTATAAATCAAGCAAGGGAGACAACAGTATTAATTGTAAACAATGGGAGATGTAAGGACAAGAGTGCCAGAAGCTAGTTGTATTCCTTTTTTTTTTTTGCTTACCACTGTATAAGTAAGGTAGTAATGAAAACATATTTTATTATGGATTTAAAAAAAAAATGGAAGGACAAGTCAAATCATTCCACTACTGTTTTAGTAATACAAGTGAAAAGATTCATAATTACAAATAGCTTTGTGATACAAATAAATGGAATTATAGAAGGCTGCGAAAAGGCTCCTTACTATTAGCCCAAACACTACAGTGTGAACATGCCTTTTCAGGCCTAAACTCAGTTTTGACTTAAATGAGTACCTGCAAGTTTGACTATAATGCAGCTGTATATATCACTGGGTATGGTCAGGTAAAAGTGTATGATGATGTAAAAAATAAATTGCACCTCAGGTCAACCTAATGATGCGTTTAACAGAGAATCTAACTGGTGGGGTCTGAAAACAAAATTTGGCAATAAAATATTAATGTTGTATTCAGTTAATTTTTCTTAAAACATTTTTGTATGTTTTGAAAATAGACCATATATCTTACATCCTGTAAAATTAATTTATCTGCTAAAATATTATCTTCCATGTTGCTGATTGTATTTTTATTGTGGTAGAAGAGTGCTCTGCACTTGTGTATAACAAAACATTGCTGTAAAAAATTGCAGGTAACCCTCCATTCCTTATATAAAGCTGAATTACCAGAAAGCATACCTGGAACTAACAGGTTTGCAAAGTAAATTAATTTACAATTTGTCCACCTCTAAAACATTTTTATGAACTTGGAGGTCATTTTCTCAAAAATCTGTGTTTCTCTTTTTTCAATGAAATGTTTCCTATTTTTTAGGCAGCCGAACTAGTTAACAAAAACCTGGAGCATTATATGGCTGATATGCGCAAAACCCGGGATTACTTAGAAAATTGTCTGGAGGTAGGAAATATTCATGTTTCTGTCCTGTACAGTATTGTTCCTAGAAGTTGCTTCTTTCTGCTTCCTGATGGAATGTTGAAATTCAAACCGTATGAATAGTGTGCATTACTGTTTATTTGAGATTTTGAGTCAGCGTCTATTTGTGCAGTTCACTGTTCATTTTCATTTTGTATATTTGAGAAGCCCACTTCATCTTTCTTGTTATTTATATACTGTATAGACATTTTTTGCAGTGCTGTATCACTTATTGTACTGTTTGGCAACATCTATTCATTCATCCATGTTTTAAATACTCTTACGCTAAACATGACTCCCATCTGGATATCTTAAGGTGTATTCCTTCTTTTCTTGTGTTTTCTTGTTTGAAACATTATGGTTGGCAGATACAGCATCAGAGTATCAATATGTTTTTATAGTTTGTTATTCTTCTCTCTCTACAGGGTGTTTTTGGAACGAAAGTCCACTTCAACAACCGCTATAATGGAGTAGCAAGGCTTCCTAACACATGCAATGTCTCTTTTTTGGGTGTAAACCTACAAGGTACCAGAGATTCAGTTTTTACATTTGAAATATTTTTTGTTATGCAATGGTTATTTTTTTTAATTATTATTAGGTTCAAAGGTGGAAATATGGTTAGCTTAGCTACAGCCTCACAGGTTTTAAAAAAACAGGGGTTCAGTTTCCAGCCTAAGCACTGTCTGTGTAAAGTTTGTGTGTTCTTCCCATGGGCATATGGCTTTTTCCTCCCAAAGACAGACATGCTAGTTTAACTGGCTTCTCAAATCTCAAATTGAACAAATACATGGGAATGGGTTTATGTGTCAGTGTTCCTGCATTGGACTGTCACCCGCCCGAGACTGGACTTTGCCCATATCACCAGGATTAGACAGGCAGGATATTTGGTTGAACAAGAGCCAAAGGTATACTTTCCCTTTCTAGACTTGTAGCATATTGTGGACCACCAGGCTGGCATGGCTGCCTCACCCAACACAGACAAGCATGGGACACAAGTTCAAGGCACACACAATTTTTTTTTTTCCTTTTTTACCTCGTGGGAAATACCTTCCCCCATTTCCCACAAGTCTAGCACAGTCCACAGCATAAGCACAATAAACTTCCTTCTCTTTTTCTTCTCCTCCACCCCTCCGGTCAAGCTTCGTCTTCCTCCTCCCGACTCTGGCTCCTTGAATAGTGGCTGCTGGCTCCTTTTTATACTGCACCCAGAAGTGCTCCAGTTGCTTGATGACCTAGTTTTTGGCAGCACTTCCGGGTGTGGCAGAAGAACTGCCCAAAAGTGCTCAGCAGATCCTACTGCAGCACTCCCTGGCGGCCCCCGTGAATCCCAACAGGGCTGCACCAAGTCCAACTCCCATGGAACTCTGCGGGAGTCTGAGGAACTGCTGCAATGCAGCGGGGCTACCATCTAGCATCCTGGGGGAGGTAATGCTCTGGGGGCCTGGGCATCAACTTCAGCTTTACATAATGTTCCTCAAAGCATTTGCGAACAATTTGTATAGTGTGTCATGGCACGGTATCCTGGTGAAAGAGGCCACTTCCATTGGCGAATACTGTTAACATATGTATATATGGTCTGCAGCTATGTTTAGGTAGATGATATGTCAAGGTTTTCTTTGCAGAACATTTCCCAGAGCATCATACTCCCTCCACAAGCTTTTCTTCCTCCTTCAGTGCATACTAGTGCCCATTCTTTTCCAGGTAAATCACATACATGTAACTGGCCATCGACATAATGCAACAAGCAGGATTCATCATACCAAGTAACCTTCTTCCATTGATACAAGGTCCAGGTTCTGACTGGCTCATTTCAGATGCTCTTTAGGTGTGCTCTTGTTACTAGATAGCGAATGTCATTCATTTCGTATTGGAGTGGTCATAATGTTTTGGCTCATTGGTGTACATTTATATATAATCTGTTAAATGAAAAACACATGTCCAAAGATATGATGTTTGCAGGTGTATTGTCAAATATGTAGTCCAAAGCAGTGTCAGGAAAAATTTAATAAATACATTAACCTGGCTGAACATCTCAATAAATAATTACACAACATGCTCACTGCTTATGTCAAAATGGTATACAGTAATCCCTCGCTATATCGCGCTTCGACTTTCGCGGTTTCACTCTATCGCGGATTTTAAATGTAAGCACATCTAAATATATATCACGGATTTTTCGCTGTTTCACGGCTTTCTGTAGACAATGGGTCTTTTAATTTATGGTACATGCTTCCTCAGTTTGTTTGCCCAGTTGAGTTCATACAAGGGACGCTCGCTATTGGTGGATGGCTTAGAAGCTACCCAATCAGAGCATGTATTACATATTAACTAAAACTCCTCAATGATATAAGATATGCTTCCCGCACGGTGCTTGAATATTTGTTTCTCTCTATCTCTCTCACTCTCTCTGCCTGACGGAGGGGGTGTAAGCAGAGGGGCTGTTTGCATAGAGGTTGTTTGCCTAGAAGATACGGACGCTCCTCTACAAAATGCCGCTTTATCGTGGTGCTTCTGCATACTTAAAAGCACGTATTGATTTTTTGATTGTTTGCCTTTCTTAGAAAGAGCTCTCTCTGACATTCTCTGCTCCTGACGGCGCTCCTTTGAAGAGAAGATATGTTTGCATTCTTTTAATTGTGAGAAAGAACTGCCATCTCAGTCTTGTCATGGAGCACAGTTTAAACTTTTGACTAAAGGGTGTTATTTCATGTCTAGAGAGCTCTAATAATGTTAACAGTGTGGGAGAGTTTATAAGGGCTTAAAATATATAAAAATAACCATACAAACATATGGTTTCTACTTCGCGGATTTTCACCTATCGGGGGGTCTTGGAACGCAACCCCCGCGATCGAGGAGGGATTACTGTAATATGAATAATGTTAGGATGTTGCATTCAAGAAGTTTTGTGGTTTTACGAACAAGAGTAAATTTAAGAGTTGTGGTTGGATGTGGGCATTAGACTTTTTTCACATTGCCATGAAATAAGCAGAGAAATCATAGATAAACCTCTGATAAAATTGCTTCTTGAAAAATAAACTGTCATCAGTACTGTTTAACTGTAAAAGTCCATGCAGTCTGAAAAACAACAAAATTTATTTATACAGTACATTTTAAAACAGTGAAGCTCAAAGTGTTTTACAAGAAAACCAATTAAAAAAGCCAATTCAGGAAAGGCAATACTATTTAAAAAAAACACTCCACTTAGGCTGGAGAATAAAACAAAATCTTCAGGGGTTTGAAGGCCAAAAGACATCCATGCCGCACTGGGCATTTTACCTAACATAAATGTTTTTAATTCTTAGTTTTCATATTTGAAGTTGGTCTTGTAGATAGTTGAGATTCCTGCCTTCATTATGACATCACTGCATAGTGAGTTGATCAGGTGCTGGTGGCACTTATTGTCACCACAGAAGAACAAATCAAAAACAGTAGAGAATAGTGCGAATTAGTATAGACTGAGGATCACTGAAGAATATCATAGTTCTGTGGCCATATAGTCCATAAGGAATTCAATTAAATTGTAGCTATGACAAAGCCATATTTAAAAAAAAAAAAAAATGTTTTTTTTAATAGTTTTGTCCCACAGTATAAGCCTGACAAATTACTGTAGGTAAAGTATTCTACAATTTAGGTTCATAGCAGCAAAATGCCGTCACACCATTTCTTTTAAGCTTGGCTCTTGGAATTATAATTATTAGAATTACAAAAAGATAGCTGGCGTGCAACTGTTACACAATGGCATCTGTTCTTTTTTTTTTTAAATGAGTTTCAAAATGAATTATCACAGGCCCTGTGGTGTATATGCATAACAGCATGTAAAAGCAGATGCATGATAATGACTACTGGTTAGAGTATGTTGTGTTTTTTTCACCTTTATAGATTTTTCTGTTTTAAGAATCCAGTATGTTCCCTATTAATATACCTTTTAGACAAGAAAACAAGAATGTGGTCAGGAGCAAGGTGGAACTTCTGCAGAAGTATGAGAAAGTAGGTGGGAGGAGGAGGTAACAGAGTGAAATTTTGTTTGGAGTGACATGGCATAGAATCGAAAAAACAGTGCTGCATTAATTTCTACTACATTTCATGTATCGGTTTTCTTGAGACAATTAAAAAAAAAAAATATGCTGCAGCCAACTTTTTGAACCACCTTGTCATCAGCTTTGCCTTACTTATTTTTATCAGTGGCCAAGTAAAAAAAAAAAAGCCCCAGCTGTTATCTGCATTTATCTGCACACACACACACATATATAATATACACACATATATATGTGCAGTTTTACCTTTATTCAGTGCACATATACAACCATGAAAACACCTATCCTCCACTCAACTGAGATAATATGACATGGAATTCCATCTTCTTTATATGGAATAAAACATCCATCCATTTTCTAACCCGCTGAATCCGAATACAGGGTCACGGGGGTCTGCTGGAGCCATTCCCAGCCAACACAGGGCACAAGGCAGGAACCAATCCTGGACAGGGTGCCAACCCACCGCAGGACACACACAAACACACCCACCTACAAAGCACACACTAGGGCCAATTTTAGAATCGCCAATCCACCTAACCTGCATGTCTTTGGATTGTGGGAGGAAACCGGAGTGCCCGGAGGAAACCCACGCAGACACGGGGAGAACATGCAAACTCCACGCAGGGAGGACCCGGGAAGCGAACCTAGAATAAAACAGCAAAAGAAAAAAAATGCAGCACAGGCCTAGCATGCTTATCCCTTTTTTGAACTCCAAGTAGTTGCTCCTGGATTTGCATATCATCTCAAGTAGCCCTTGACCACAGGAGTGAAGTAACTGGATGAAACATGCAATTGCACAGTTTGCAATTGCTTAGTAATAATTATCCTACATTTTACGATATGGCAACCTTACCTATTCCATTCCCATTGAACTATCATGCATTTCTCAGTTTTTACTGTGTATTAGTCAAATAATATGCATGTCACATAAAAAACAATACCATCTTAATCTATATTACCCAAATAGAGAATATATTGATGTATAAAAAAAACTGATAAAATGTAAAGAGATTTAAATGGTTTTTGCAGACATTAAGATAGAACATAAGGAATAAGCAACCAATGCAATACACCTCACTCTATACTGACAGAAGCCTCAATTTTGTTTATTATTAAAGACTTTAAAAGTATCATATCACCTTTGCTGGTTTTTATCTTTTTTGTTCAGTGCTTAATTTCCCACAATGGTAATTTACCAGCCAAAAAACAGTTTTAAATGTGATACAGGACATTGAAAAAAGATCATAATCATTTAATTTATTTACGCATTTTCCCTGCCAAGACCGCTTTCAAATTTTCATCAGAAATTCTATACAGAAGTGAAATGTTGCTTGATGCCCTCCCCCTGTAGCCTAAAATGACATGAGTGAAGTGGAAATAAAAGTTTACCTCGGTGAACTTGATCCTCTCTCAACAGTTGTCAAAACATGAACCAATTCTTTAATGTATAATGTATGAGAGCATATAGCTGCCACATGCTTCAGCATAGAGAACGAAGTTGCCGTGTGTTTGGATGGCACTCTTATATCACAGGATGCAGCAAAATGAGACACTTTACAAAGACATTCAGTTATGGGTATTTTAGCCTAGGGCAATTTTAGAAGGGAATGTGGGATGAGCAGCTGCTCAACCTAATGTGCTTGGTTTTCCGATTTTAAATAAATAATGTACCATGAATGTTAGCCCACTGAGGTCATGTGTTCTGAAACAAAACGGTTAGATTTGTAAAAACCTCTTTGAAATATTCTATAACTAGCATACACCTATTGACATTGAAAAGGAAATTTAAAATACGTATAATATACATTTCACATACAAATAATGTACTCATTTTTAGATAGATACTTTATTAATCCCAAGGGGAAATTCACATAATCCAGCAGCAGTATACTGATACAAAGAAACAATATTAAATTAAATAGTAATAAAAATGAAAAAAAATTAAAATAAAATTAAATGTTAGCATTTACTCCCCCGGGTGGAATTGAAGAGTCGCATAGTGTGGGGGAGGAACGATCTCCTCAGTCTGTCAGTGGAGCAGGACAGTGACAAAAGTCTGTCACTGAAGCTACTCCTCTGCCTGGAGATGACACTGTTCAGTGGATGCAGTGGATTATTCATGATTGACAGGAATTTTCTTAATGCCCGTCGCTCTGCCGCAGATGTTAAACTGTCCAACTTTAATCCTACAATAGAGCCTGCCTTCTTAACAAGTTTGTCCAGGCGTGAGGCGTCTTTCATCTTTATGCTGCCACCCCAGCACACCACCGCGTAGAAGATCAGCCACGAGTTCTGGCTCGCCGACATCAGAGATGAGTGCAGCATTGGGTTGGACTTGTTGGCCCACTGGGGAGCACGTGTTGATGTGTCAAGGGCCGTCCTCTGCCTCAGTAATGAGACTGTGCCGCTCCGGTCGGGCTGGAACCATCCTGGAAGGGCTGCTTACCTGAATTCACCTGGACACCCCTGCTCACCGGCTCCCGGCCGCTGCTCGGGAGCTACAGGGACTCAAGAGGACCCCCAGGAGAGTATTGCAGCTCAGACCAGTGCATCCCAACTGCTTTCACCACACAACCCCCCATCATCTGAGACGGTTGCGCTGTGGAGGAATTGGGCCGTCAAGTGGTGAGCATCTGAGCGCCACAGCAGGAGCAACTACAGCGCCTATTGAAAGACTTTGTGGACATTTTTGCGGCCCGAGAGGAGGACTGTACCAGGACAGCTCTAGTGAAACATCACATTGACACTGGCCACGCCGCCCCCATTTGTTTGCGCCCCCACAGATTGCCTCTTGCGAAGCGTCAAGCTGCTGAAGAAATGATTCGTGATATGGCAGCTAACGGCATTATTGAGCCTTCGGACAGCCCCTGGGCTGCACCTATGGTCATGGTGCGGAAGAAAACGGGGGGGTGGCACCACTGTGTGGATTTCCGCAGACTAAATGCAGTCACCCGCAAGGATTCATACCCACTGCCACGCATCGATGATGCATTGGATTATGTGGCTGGATCCTGTTGGTTCAGCACCTTGGACTCGCACAGTGGGTATTGGCAAGTAGAACTGGCATCAGAGGAACGGCCCAAAACTGCATTCACCATCGGACAAGGGCTGTGGCAGTTTAAGGTGATGCCTTTTGGACTTTGTAACGCTCCGCCACCTTCGAAAGACTGATGGAGCGGGTCCTTAAAGACATTCCCCGAACCCGCTGTGTAGTCTACTTGGATGATCTTTTGGTCCATGGCAGAGACTTTGACCAGGCTGTTCACAATTTATGGGAGGTCCTGACAGCCATCCGTAGCGCCGGATTGCGGCTGA
Organism: Polypterus senegalus; assembly: GCF_016835505.1. NCBI lineage: Eukaryota > Metazoa > Chordata > Cladistia > Polypteriformes > Polypteridae > Polypterus > Polypterus senegalus. The sequence continues at coordinate 171,653,271 of NC_053154.1, forward strand.
ACCCCGCCAAGTGTAACCTACTCACCCGACAGACCCAGTTTCTGGGACACGTGGTTAGCGAGAGTGGGGTGGCTACCGACCCAGCGAAGGTGGCTGCCGTGAGGAACTGGCCCCCACCAGCCAACATCACTGAGCTGTGGAGCTTTCTGGGCTTAGCCTCGTACTACAGAAGGTTTGTCAGAGACTTTGCAACCATTGCCAGCCCCTTGCACCAGCTGACAAATAAGGGCCAGCGGTTTGGGTGGTCTGAGAACTGCGCAGCAGCCTTCCAGCAACTAAAAGCCGCCCTCATCGGCGCACCTGTCCTGGCTTACCCTGATCCCAACCAACCTTTCCTTGTGGACACTGACGCTAGCAATGTGGGTGTTGGGGCCGTACTCTCCCAGAGGGGGGAGACCGGAGAGAGAGTGGTGGCCTACTATAGCTGCAGCCTCAGTCGACCAGAAAGAAACTACTGCGTCACCCGGTGGGAGTTGTTAGCAGTGATCCTGGCAGTACGGCACTTTAGGCCCTACCTCCTGGGTACTAGGTTCACACTTCGGACTGACCATGCTAGCCTTACTTGGATGTTAAATTTCCGGCAACCAGAGGGCCAGGTGGCAAGGTGGATGGAGATCCTCCAAGAATACGATTTTGAGGTACAGCACCGACCAGAGCGGCAGCATGCCAATGCTGATGCCCTCTCCAGGCGTCCATGCCTCACCGGCGAGTGTCGGTATTGCAGTCATCAGGAAGAAAGAGGTCTGGGGCCATCATCAGCATCAGCAGGGCTAGGTGACACTGATGGGGGAGGGGAGTCGTTCACCACTGACCAGCTGAGGCAACTGCAGGCAAACAACCAAGTGTTGGTGAAGGTAAAGGGCTGGCTGGAGACCCAAGCACGTCCAGACTGGCAAACCGTGTCCTCCCAGGGGCCTGAGATCAAGTCACTTCACTCCCAGTGGGGCAACCAGGAGTTGCACGATGGCGTGGTCTACAGACGGTGGCAAGCACCAAGAAGTGGAATTGACCGTCTGCAACTTCTGGTTCCCCATGCTCTGTGGTCAGAGGTCCTCCGTTGGGTTCATGGAGCAGCTGGATCCGGCCACTTTGGGAATGCTAAGACAGTGCGACGGCTGCGGCAGCGGTTCTATTGGCCAGGGTGTCGGCAAGATGCAGAGCTGCATGTTCACTGTTGTGATGTCTGTACCGCACAGAAAGGACCCGGCCAACGCTCTCATGCGCCATTGCAGCAGTACCTAGTCGGGGCACCCATGGAGAGGATTGGGGTGGATGTCCTGGGTCCTTTTCCTGTCACGAAGCGGAAACCGCTTCGTCTTGGTCGCTATGGATTATTTTACGAAATGGCCAGAGGCATATGCAGTTCCTAACCAGAGTGCCTCCACAGCAGCCCAGCGGCTAGTGGATGAGATGTTCACCCGATTCGGAGTGCCGGACGAACTTCATAGTGACCAAGGGCGGAATTTTGAGAGTCGGTTGTTCAGGGAGGTGTGCCAGCGACTGGGGGTGAAGAAGACCAGAACCACTCCCCTTCACCCTCAAAGCGATGGACTGGTCGAGCGTTTCAACCGCACCCTGGCCACCCAACTTGCTATCCTGACTAGTCAGCACTAGAGACTGGGACCAGCATTTGCCTTTGGTCCTGTGAGCGTATAGAACAGCAGTACAGGAGTCAAGTCAGTGCACACCGGCGGGGCTGATGTTCGGGAGAGAGCTCCGCACGCCAGTGGATTTGGTGTTTGGCTCGCCCCCCGAGCCTGAGATTGTTGGTGGGCCCAAACTGGACTACTTTAGGCGGTTGAAGGTGCGTCTAAACACCGTCCATCAACTGGCCAGGGAGGCCCTAGAGGAAGCTGGAGCCCGCCAGAAGCGGGCATACGACACCCGGGCACACGGGCCGACCCTGGGACAAGGGGACAGAGTGTGGGTGTTTTGCCCCCAAAGGAAGCGGGGATTGTCTCCCAAATTGACCCATCACTGGCAGGGACCTGGGGAGATTTTGGACCAAATTTCGAAGGTGGTTTTCAGGGTCCGAATGCCTGGACGGGGCAGACGGGTGGTGCTTCATAAGCACCATATCACCCATTGACCTCTGAACAAGAGGAACCAGAGAACCAGAGTAGCTCTCCACCATCCACCCCCGGTGCCGAGACAGACAATGACGGACTCGGGACTGAGCCTGGCACGGGTGATAGAACATCAGGAAGGCCGAAGCGTGTTCGTCGCCAGCCAGGACATTTGTTGGATTTTGTTGTGGGGACACTAACCCTCTTGGGGGGGGCTATGTAATGACCCGGCAGTCAGCGCTAACAGCCTGGTGCATTATGGGTATTTCTTTAGAGTTTACTTTTTATGTTAATTAAGCAAGGCAATCGATTTCTTTTGTATTAGAGATGTTATGTGTTTATGTCAAGTTAGTTTGGGTGGGTTTGGTTCATTTGCAGCCCAGTTATATAAAAGTGTAACAGTTACCATCATGGAGAAAGATGTCTTTATGAATGGCCTTGCAATGTGTTAAGCTTTGTTTTTGACTCTCTGCTCTATTAAAGAGGTTATAAAGGACAGAGCTGTGTCTTGCTAGATATTCCATCTATGCAATTATTTACAGAGACACTCGGGGTCGTGCGGTGTATGGGACACGAGTGTTCGCCTGCTTAATGAGCTAGGTACAGCTGCGTGTATGGCGCTGGCATTCCGCTAGCCGATAGCTTGGGGGAAGTGCGCAGCAAAGTTCAGCTCCGAGAACTTCAATACTCAACTACCAGTTGTTACAGTAGTGTCAGAAGTGAATGACTCCCCTCCCCATCTTTTAATGTAGTTTTGTATTATTCAGCTGAGAAATTATTTCTTCTTCAGCTTTTAAGTTACACTAAGTAATGTGTTAAGCAGGTCAGATCTCTATTAGTAAATGAAAACCTTACTCTGAAATTGAAAATAAGGGGGTGGGAGAGGCTTAAAGGGTGTTTTGCAGGCTGCATTTTATGCCAACTTTTATTTTGAGAAAGCTGTTTTATAAGTAGACAGTTAATAGTTTAATGTGTAAAAGCATGTACATGTGTTTGTACTGTATATACTGTTTTTGACAATGTATCCAAATGCAGAATAGGTTATTTGTTTTATGAATAGTGCAAATGTAAACTGATACATGATTAAACACAATGTCATTTACTATGATACACAAGTTTACAGTTGTCACCAGATATTTAACATTTGCTCCTTCAACAACAGCATGTATGATGGGCATTGTTTCAGGTAGAATAACTTACAAAACTTTCACAAACTTCTTATTCCAATTCTCTTCCAGCATCCAAGCTCAAGGCAAGAACCAGCTGTGGTACAGGCACCAGTCCATCACAGGACTCCCTCATACACTCACAGATGTTCCTTCCATCACTGGGTCATCTTAGAATTGTTAGTTAACCTAAGAAGCATGTCTTTAGAAATGTGGGAGGAGAATCCACACAGACTTGAAGAGAATGTGTATGTTAGTCATGGACAATGAGTGGGCAGTGGATTTAAAACCAGAACAGTGGACCCTGTAGGGAGCAGCAATAATCTCTGTACCATTTATATAACTGAATTCTTTTTATTCTACATAATTAATATAATAGTATTTATATTCTTCAATTGACACAAAACCTTAAATAAGAAACACCTGTAAAAAGCAATGTATATAAAATATATTTGAGTGATTGGCAATAAAGCCTAATGGTATTAGAGAATGGAGGGAATTAATAAGGAATAATATTTAATGTATAAAGAAGAGCACAAAAAGTTTCTAGGCTCACTGTAAAAAATATGATCTGGTCAAAGCACAGTTGAGTTGATGATAAATATGCTACAAGTGTAGCTATCTAAAAGGTAGAGTGATAAACACCAAAGGCATCCCAAAGTGCTTACTAATCAATTTTAGAGAGGTATGCTGAGGACTATAAGTATGTCAGCTTGCTTGCTAACTAATTCTACTCCAACATGTAGGTTTGGTAGGGAGATTATACTTCCCCCAGGTAACTGCAACCTAGAACGCCGCAAGACTTGAGAACCATGAATAAAAGCCTACCTCTTTTGGCCAAAACACCTAAATGTAAGTGATTAAGAAATAATAAGGAAACGGATTAGAAAACAGAAAAAAGAGTAAAAGAAATAAAGTAAGGCACAAGGAACAACCTAGCAAATATACTTGTTGACAGGAAAATAGAACTTATAATTCATCCCTTCATGCTGTGTTGGGTAATCTGACCAAGTTAGGTGCTGAGTGCTATTTTTTTTTTTACCCTATTTTTCAGGTCGCAGGGTGCTTGCTAGCTGCCAAAGGCTCTTAGCCAGTGTGGGTGCTGCATGTCATTCAAGCCAAGAAGACCGGTGAGTTGGGTACCCAAAATTAAACAATTATGATGAAAGATAATGCTACTCAGCTAACTTTAAATTTATTATAAACCGGGAACACTTTGGCTGTCAAAAATGAGAGAAGCGACTGAGAGGTTCTGTTTTCTGTAGTGTGAGAGTTAATTAAAAAGTACATTTTGCTCCTATAAACTTGTGTTTCAGTTGATGCCAAGAAGCTGTGAATTTTTAAAGCTTTTTTCCCTTTAGAAGGTTTTTTTTGTTTTTTCTTTTTTTTCCACCCGCACAGTAGCAAAAGCAGCTGGGTGTTTGGAAAAGTTACTTGTTACGTGTACTTGTTCTTGTTATTTGTATTCAGACTAACATCAGTGAGGCAGAGGAGTAAGCAGCTGTAGCTGACACAGGCATTTCTGTACGACGATTAGCCACAAGCAGCTGTAGGACCAGACAAGACAGTAAGAAATTAACTAGCAGCAGATATTTACAAAGCAATTTCTTAGTTTTTTTCCATTTAATTTTAATAAAATAATAATAACAAAAATTAGATAGTTTTAATAATCCTAACTCAAATTTTAATAATGAGGCCAGTGCAATGCAAGACCTGTTGAATGTTGTTTAGATAACATTTTAGAGGAGCCCGTCATCTATGTGCCCTATATTATATCTGCAGGAGGTGCCAGCTGATCCAGCACCTGAACTGGAGGAGGAGTTGGCTGGCCTACATTGTAGTAGAGAATTGACAGACCTGGCCTAGGTATCCTATAAAGAGATAATTTGCACCCCTAAGGTGGCACGGGAGGCGCGATACCAGACAGATAGGGACAGGTGGGTCACAAGGCGCATGGTAAAGGGTACACACTGTCTGGGGGCATCGACCCCAAAATTGGAAGTGTCGAACAATTTTCAGGTCCTTACGGAGCTGGACGGTATTTCTGATGATTCTGAGCTGGTAAGCAGGTATGAGAAGCCCCAATGGGACACCTCAAAAACAGTTCCCAGAAAGAACGAGGTAGTGACAGTGAAGCACAGATTTGCATCAGAAACAGAGTCTTTCACGGTGTGTTGCCTTCTGGTTGCACAAGTGGGGGACATCCCTTGAAGGGTGGATAGGCTTTTGGCCAGAGTGGGGGTGTGTCAAGTTGTCATTGACCATGTGGGACAAAATGATATACATAAGAATAGTCTGTCAATTCTATGATCAAAATTTAAATAGGTGCCAGGCAGAGGAGCAGAACTGACAAGGTAGTCTTCACTGAAGTTCTGCCTGTGTCTCACACCAGTCCAGGTAAGATTGAGGAGATTAGAAGGTTTAGCACAACTTTGTGGCTGAAATCTTGGTGTAGGGTGGAAGGTATATGGGGCATTGGAGCTCCTTTTGGAACAGATAGGACCTGTTTCGCTGCGATGGGTTACATCTGAACCGGAGGGGTATCAATGTGTTGGGTAGGCGTATGAGTAGGTTAGTTGAGGATTATTTAATCTAGGTTATGGGGGGAGCAGGGAGTTTAGGACAGGCCAAGTTTAGAAATGTACATGGAGAAACAAACAATAGTGTTGAAATAAAAATGCATAGTAATGTAAATTTTAACCCAACGTTTAAATGTAAAAGTAAAACAAGAAAAACATTAACAATAAATAGCTTGCCTTAATTCTAGAAGTATCAAAAATAAAACAAATATTAGAGCAAAATAAGAAAGATGGGGATGAGTATTACATAGAGGGATTTGTGATTTTAGGAAGGATAGACTGAACAGAATAGGAGTTGGAGTTGCTGTTTAGTCAAAACAGAATTTAAATGCAAGTCCTCTTCAATTGGGCGGTAAGCCTTGCCTTTGTGAGGACATGTGGCTTTGCCTGGGAAGCATTAAGGGAAAAGGCCTTATTTTAGGAGTGTATCATAGACCACCCAATGCAGGCAGTAATGTCAATGCACTTCTTTTTAGTAATATTAAAAAGGCAAGTATATTATAGGCATGGGGGACTTCAACTACCTGAATATTAACTGCAATAATATTGCAAATAGCAGAGCACAGGAGTTTTTGAAGTAATCAGTGACTGCTTTTTAGCACAGCATATTAAAGCATTGACGCAGGGTGAAGCCTGTCTAGATTTATTATTTGTGAAAATCAGGATAGAATTGAGGGTGTAGAGTTGATTGAACCACTAGGGTCAAGTGACCATAATATAATATAATTCTCAGTGTTTTGGAAAAGTGCGGATGCAAAGACTAAAACTGTTAAATTTAACTTTGGTAGAGCAAATTTTGCAGAGATTTAGCAAAGTCAAAGGAGGACTGTGGAGACAGCTGAGAAACAGTGGAACAAGTTTTAAAAACATTTTACATGTAGTACAGGACAGGTACCTACATACATTTGGAATTAGTAGGAAATTTAGTATTGGGTTAATAAAGAGTGAGAAAAGAAGCTGCAAAAAGACTAGACCATATAAGACTAATAAATCCAATGTGAATCGTAGGGCATATGAGAGAATGAGGACAACTATTAAGAAGAATATTAGGGAGGAAGACAGTTAAAGAGGAATATAGCAGATAAGGCAAAACACAACCCAAAGAGATTCATTCAGAATTTTTGTAGTAAAAGAACAGTCAAGGAGGTGAAGTGCATCAGGAGTAGTAAAGGGGAATGAAAAAGTACAGACAGTGAAATAGCAGATACTCTAAACTCGCAAGTTTATGAGATCTTCACAAGTGAGGAAGTAGGTAACTTTCCATCGGTAAAAGGGACTACTAAGAAGGTACTGAGTAACTTAGAAATTTCAGAGGGTCAAGTACTGCTTAGATTAACACTAGAATTACCAGAACCTACGAGAAAGCTTGTAAATCCGGCCCACCTTAAATTCATTCGCACCTCTCCGTCAGTGTCTTTTGTCCTGTAAATGTGTCGATAAGCAGCAAGCAGCCTGGTATTCCATCCCCCCGCCCACTGCTGCAGTTCATTTCGCAAAGAAGTTTCTCAGTGCTCAGTGTTTATCTTCAAGTGACGTGCTGGAGCTTTATAAGGTAAAATAGTACATCATCATTTGGAATACATACATTTCATGTGTGTTCTGTGTCAACAACAATCTATGCAAAACGTAGTTAACACAGAAACGTTTTTTCATCCATCCATCCATTATCCAACCTGCTATATTCTAAGTACAGGGTCACGGGGGTCTGCTGGAGCCAATCCCAGCCAACACAGGGCACAAGGCAGGAAACGAACCCCGGGCAGGGCGCCAGCCACCGCAGAACGTTTTTCATGTTTTAGTAATAATTGAAAAAATGTAGACATGAAATGTATAAGGTGTGAAGCCTGAAATACAAATATGAAATAAACACTTTCACAAAAGATACAAGTATAACAAAACAAGTGTAATTTTATTCAAGAATTTAACCGAAGAAAAAAGAAAGCAGGTTACGGTAGGCGGTTGATACGACAGCTTGCGTGGTGCAATGCGAAGAACTGCTGCTTTCCAGTCAAAGAGGTTGCGGTTTCGATATCAGCTGCTTCCCAAATTTACCATTTTCGGTAGTGAGCTGCTCTTATTGTTAATATCATACAATAAAAGCATACATTTGATTTGCGTCTGTAAATTTATAGTTAAAGTTAGTGTTTTTTTTTTTCTTTCAGTTTTATTCTCTCTCTCACGTTTAAGCTCCCACACACCCCCTGGTTCTGATGCCGTTTTCAAATAAAGACGTGGTATAACAAACTTGTTTTGTTACAACCCCTCTTCATTTGAAAACCGTGTCAGATCTTGTGCGCCAACAAGACTGGGAGAACTGTGGGCGTGGATGCGAGTGGTGTGCGTGACTGAGAATGACTGGATGTCAATTTTTTTTATTCAGTTTTATTCTTGAGTGCTCCTGCTCAAGCTGAACTAGTATGCACCTTCTGATCCATGTTGTCAAAGCCACGCTGACAAAAAAAGAGAGACTTAGGTATATATGACATTTGGAATAATTCATTTTATGACCGATATTGTACATTTTGGAAAACGTTGCACTGATGCAACATTATATTCATTTGCATACCTTCATGCAGTTGTAGTTAGTGACCGCGTTTGTTTTTTTGTTCTGATCTTGTTGCTGCATGTTGGTATTTCTTTTGAACTCCAGGAGATGCAAAGGACAGCATAGTACAGAGAGGTCAGTTCCATGCTATATACAATCATCAGATTCAAATGTTAACAGTTCCCACACACACCCAAGGACCGTCTTTACGACATGTGTATAAGGTGTGAAGCCTGAAGTCCAAATATCATGTAAACACTTTCATAAAAAGTACAAATATAATAAAACAAGTGCGCTTTTATTCAAGAATATAGCCGAAGACAAAAGAAAGACAGTTACGGTAGGTGGTTGATACGACAGCTTGCGTATTGCAATGCTAAGAACTGCTGACTTCCAATCAAGAGGTTCTAGGTTGATGCTGGCAGCTTCTCAAGTTTACCATTTTGAGTAGAGAACTGCTATTATTGTTAATATTATACAATAAAAATATAAATTTGATTTGCGTCTGTAACAGCCGCTATAAATTTATAGTGCTTGTCAAAGTTAGCATTTTTTTATTCAGTTTTATTCTCTCAGTCACGTTCACACTGTCCCTGATCTGACACTGCTGTTTTCAAATAAAGACGCGCTATAACAGAGGTGAACTCTGATCGGAGAAAGAGAACAGAAGCCCTCCTCGCAAGAAATGTCCACTCACATATAAGAACAACGCAGCTGCACCAGGCATAAAGGCAAAAGATGGCACCTTTTGGATACAGGACGAAGTCTAGCGTCATCCTTCCAATCACCTGTCCTTGAAAGAAACAGCACGGCTTACAGAGCTCGCCAATGCTACACCGTCCAGATCTAAACACTAGCGTGGTGTATGTGCCCAAAAAAAGTCTAACTGCATTCTCGTACCATTGCTCACGTACTAAAGTGTCAGCAGGTATTTTTCATGGCATTACACGTGTAATCTGTGAGCATGCCCTTGACGATCAAACAGAGGAAGCTATGCAGTATATTTGTGACTTTACGCTGTAGGAAGATAAGTAAATAAATCAAGATAAGTAACATTCGATCTAGCTTTTATATAAGTAACATATAAATGCTTCTTATGTAAAGACCATCACAAAACTTAATCACAAACATGAGTTTGCACGATACATTGGCGAGCTCTGTAAGCCGTGCTGTTTCTTTGAAGGACAGGTGATTGGCAGGATGACTCCAGACCTCATTCTGTATCCAAATGGTGTCATCTTTCGCCTTTATGCCTGGTGCAGCTACATTGTTCTTATATGTGAGTGGACGTTTCTTGCGAGGAGAGCTTCTGTTCTCTTTCTCCAATCTGAGTTCACCTCTGTTATAGCTCATCCTTATTTGAAAACAGCAGTGTCAGATCGGGGCTTGTGTGAACGTGACTGAGAGCATAAAACTGAATTAAAAAAATGCTGACCTTTACAAGTACCATACATTTACAGTGGCAGTTACAGACTCAAATCAAATGTATGGTTTTTATTGTATAATAGTAACAATTAGTATAGCTCACTACTCAAAATGTTTCTTTTGGGACACGTTAAGATTCAAACCCAGGACCTTATGAGTAGGAGTCCGCCGCTCTAACCGCTGTACTACCCAAGAAGTCAGGGTAACAAGCAACATTAACCCGATTTCTTTTTCTTCGGTTATAGTCTTGGGGAGGAAAAAAGCACATTTGTTCTGTTATACTTGTATCTTTTGTGAAAGTGCTTATTTGAAATTTGGACTTCAATCTTCACACATTATACACTTCATGTCCACATTTTGTTATTAGTACTAAAACATGGAAAAGATTTGCCTTTTAGATATATGTTCAACATTTCCTGTCATCCTATACTTACACAGATCTTTGTTGACACGGAACACACGTGAAATGCATGTGTTCAGAATAACAATATATTTTTTCTAGTTACCTGACTCGCTGATAAACAGGGCTTCAGTTGGGAGATGTTTTTGCAGTTTCTCCGGCGGTGGGGGGGATGGTATAGCAGGCTGCTTGCTGCTTGGGATTATCGACACATTTACAAGACAAAAGACGCTGAATGGAGACATGCGAGTGGATTTAAGGTGGGCCGGATTTATGAGTTTTCACATAAGCTTTGGTAATTCTTGTGTTAAGAAGGCTAATGGAATGTTTGGTTATGGCACAATGTATGGAGTGCAAGTCCAAGGAAGTTATGCTCAAGCTTTATAATGCATTGATGAGGCATCATCATCAACTGTGTACAGTTTTGGTCTCCAGGCCACTAAAAGGACATACAGTAGCAGTACTAGAAAAAGTCCAGAGAAGAGCAACTAAGCTGATTCCAGGGCTACAGGGTATGAATTATGAAGAAAGGTCAAAAGAGTGTAGCCTTTTCATTTTAAGTAAAGAAGATTAAATGAAACATGATTGAAGTGTTTAAAATTATGAAGGGAATTATTACAGTGGATCAAGACTTTTATTTTAAAACTAGCAAAATACACCCGCGCTTCGCAGTGGAGAACTAGTGTGTTAAAGAAGTTCTGAAAAAGAAAAGGAAACATTTTAAAAATAATGTAACATGATTGTCAATGTAATTGCCGTAGGCTTATTAGTTTTGAGAGGGAATTTGATGATTGTAAAGAGTTTAATTTATGATTGTAAATGTTGTGTATGAGAAATGCACATTTTTAGGCAGGGAGCCAACCACGTGGTAGGTGCATGGACAGTAGCCGTGCGGAAAAAGGAAGGGGGACCGGGGGCGGCCTTTGTGCATCTCTGCCATGAAACAAATTGTCTGGTATCGGAAATAAGGAATGAAACTGCCAAAAGGAGAGGTCAGTTCCGAAAGTTCCTTACAGCATAATGGTAAGAACCGCCAAAAAGAAGGCTTTATTTTCAAAAGTTCATTAAGGGGCACAGCGCAAAATGAAACATACTTAACGTTTGTTAATGCAGTGTAAAGGATGAGCATGGGAAATTTGTGCTTCCTACGTATATTGGAAGTTGCAGAAATAGTGAGGAGGGGCTTCGCTTATCTATATATACAGTTTAGGGGGTAGACCCGTTTCCCTGCCCCCCTTGGGTGTTGCAATAGGACATGAAACATACCTAACTTTTGTAAGTACACTGCAAGGAATGAGCACATGAAATTTCAGCTTCCCACCTATATGGAAAGTGGGATAATTAGTGATGAGTCAGTGAGGGCTTTGCCTTTTTTTAATATATATGAGATCATCTAAGTGTAAATTTCACACAAACATTAGGAAGTTTTTCTTTAGACAGAGAACCAGACACTGGGAATAAGCTACCAAGTAGTGCTATAGACAGTGGGATGTTAGGGACTTTCAAAACTAGACTTAATGTTATTTTAGAAGATTTAAGTGGATAAGACTGGTGAACTTTGTTGGGCTGAATGGCTTGTTATTGTCTAGAATGTTCTAATGCCAGCCTAGCCCTGGTGTTAAGAGATCACACTTGAAAAAGGAAAGTTTAACTATCCAGTTCCAATGCTAGTGAACTATATACAATGTTATATAAACTGCTGATTTTCTCTAAACAAGTTCCACCAGAAATGTAAAGCACTTGGGGATAGTCTTCACCATTGATAGTGCTACATACAACATTAATGACTGCCTTTTTGTACATTTATGAAAATATTTATTAATCCATGTTGGAGGGCACAACAATCTACAGTTACATTTCCATCCATACATCCATTTTCCTCCAATCTTATCTAGTTTGGGGTTGCAGTCAGTGCTTAGATCAGTACATATCAGTAAACAGTACATCACAGAACATGTATACCCACATTCATATGGGGTCAGTTTAGAGTTGCCAATTAACCAGACATGCATATTTTTGGATATGGGAGAAAATCCCACCCAGACATGGAGAGAACATGCAACCTTAATGCAAAAACTGTCTGGGCTTGGATTGGAATCCAGGACTACAATTGAAAACTACTACCATCATGGTACCAAAGAGTTGCATTAATTTTTCTTAAAATCAAAGGTGCATAAGACAACTTGGGCCTTTTCCATAGACTGCAGTTACCAGGAAGGAGCCACATCTTTTGCAGCCCAACTTGGAACCCAAAATTAGTATCTAAAATAAGAATAGCTAAAGTTTATACCACCCTTTACTTTAAAATAAAATCAGATCAGATGCTGGAGCAGGCAGTGACATTTGGTTAGAGGAACATTTTGTGGTTACACAGTTTCATAAAGCTCGTTTTGCTTCATGTGATATTAAATCTTTCTCATACAAAACTGAAAAAATAATTCAGCAGAAAAGGAAGAGTTAACAAGGAAGGAGGAACATAACGCAACAAAATTCACAGCATCTCTGCATACAGGAAATGGGATAGATATTAGAGAATCGCCGTCTCCATTAACCCCTTTGGCTCTTCCTTGTTTTTCAAAGGTGGAATGGATGCCTCTGCCTTATGCGTTTTCATTCATCCCCTATTAGCTGGAGCAGTCTATTTAAATTCATCCAGCCATCCATCTATCCGTTCTCTTCCGCTTATCTGAAGTCTGGGTGCAGGGGCAGCAGAGGTACCAGACTTCCCTCTCCCCAGCCGCTTCTAGCTCTTCTGGGGAAATCTCGAGGCGTTCCCAGGCCAGCCGGGAGACATAGTCCTCCTGCATGTCCTGGGTCTTCCCCGGGGCCTCCTCCCGGTTAGACGTGCCCAGAACACCTCACCAGGTAGGTGTCCAGGAGGCATCCTGATCAGATGCCCGAGTCACCTCATCTGACTCCTCTCGATGCGGAGGAGCAGCAGCTCTTCTCTGAGCCAATCCCAGATGACTGAGCTTCTCACCCTATCTTTGAAAGATCTTTATCTTTTCTATTTAAATCCACCCTCTCATAACCATATAATATTTCATTATGTGATTTTTGGGAGCCATTGCCTATTGCAAGAGGTTCGGGAATAATCTTGGAATTAACCCTGGATGTAAAACAAGACTAGCACAGAGCACATTCCCACATTCATTCCCACCGGGGGTTTAAAGTTATAAGTTCACCTAAACAGCAAGTCTTGTGGGAGGGAAAATCAGGGTACAGGGAGATTAACACTACTGAAGGGATACTGTTCCTGGATCTAAGAGGCTATCTACAATGCCACATACTGCCTTCCTTTTCTTGGTTTAAGAATCTGCCCTACCTACCCAAAGTCTTTTAGAAAACCCGTCTTTTGATAACTCCAGAATACACTACACCCCAGACCTTTGTTACCGTTATGGCTGACTCTGATTGAGCTTGGCATTTCTAGGCCTCTCTGATACCATTAGTAAGGAAAGAAAATTAGTGTTTGCTTTTGGTACAACAACCAGAGATCTGCAAAATTGTGCTGTCCTCTGGTGATAATCTCATATCAATCAAGGACAAAATCATTGAGGAATCCTTGCCTTAAAGAGCAAAGCCTGTCATTCTCTTACCATTATCTAGACAATAGCTCACTGACTTGTGCAATTTATCCTTCATCTACAGCAAAAACATACTCCTTGTTTTAATGATTGCTATTGGTGAGATATTTATTAAAACATATGTAAAATTAGAGTCAGTTTTTTGAAAGTTGTGTAAAATTAAGTATGAAGTTTCCGATTGTTATACCGAGGCTGACTCCTGTTACACTGGGATGAATGTTTACCATGTCTGCAGTTTACAGGACATTCTTACATCATGTAAATAGGTCAGGTTCGAGCCTACTGTGTAACTGTAGGATACAGGGTGAAAAAGAAGCTAGGAAGATAAACAAATCCATCTATTTTCAAAGGATCATGTTTGGTAAGAGCAGCCTAGTTTTACAAGTGACCCATTTCTTCACCTCTGGTCTTTTAACATAGATGACTCTCATTTTCTAATGTTCATCAGTTTTTAAGGTTAAATTCAAATCAATCTATTTATTTATTATAGTTTATTTTAGAAATAAACAGTTCCATAAACTACTTGTCTCCTTTAAATAATATTTTTAATTATGCTTTTTTAGGCCATCCCATATCTTGTTAAGCTGTGGCGTCAGTCCCTCAGTTGCAGCAAATGCTATACGCCTGAGTGTAGGAAGAGAGACCACTACTGAAGATATAGATGTTATCATCAAGGATCTAAGAGAAGCTGTAAATTACCTGGAGGGCCGGTGACATTGTGCTCCCTTGGGTTTCTTAAGTCATTCTGTGGTAATGTGTACCTTAACTATAAAAAAAAAATATATATTCCTTCTTTTTATTACTAAGTTAAAAATACCTTATAAATATACACAATGACCAAAAATAGCATTGTTAAACTTAGAAATTAACATTCTGATATTTTTTTATATTCATGCCTTTAGTTTAAGGGTTATTACTACATAATTAGATGGACTGTGTGTGGGAAATATGCCTCTTATTGTAAATAATTGATTTACTAAATGACTTTGAACATTTTAAAAATAATTTTGTCCCAAGTAGAGCTTGTATTGAGATCCTGTACAAATCTGTGAGCAAATCTTAGAGAGCTCAGTATGGATTTGTGCTAACCGACTGAATATCTTAATGTTTAAAAGCATTGTTTTCTGATCCGCATTTTTACCTCATATAGGGAAAGGCATATAGTCATCTTCATGTACATAGCCAAGTGACGGATGGAACCAAATACAACAAGCTAGATTTTAAAAATTACAATATCTTCAAGGGTAATGGGAATAAAATGTACAAAGGGGACACATTTCAAAAGAACCTTCCTTATTATATTTTGGTTTGATTATGTGTAATACTGATGCTAATGAAGATGCTGAATTGAAGGAGAAATTAAAAAGTAATGCACTGTAAACTAGTATATCATCATTGTATGTCAAAAGGAAACAAAGACTGTTGTATGATAGGCCTGCAATATCATGAAAAATTAATGTTGTTTCTGTAAATTCCTATCGGTGCATTAAACACATTGACACTTGGATGATACTATTTATTTGATTTTCACTCTTGATGAAAGTGTTTTTATTTTGAACATCTATACTTAGTAGTAATAATTGCAAGATAAAAACCTAGGGAAAACAAATTGAGGATGGCTGTTACACATGAGATATTTGTATTTAATATGTGGTCTTTACTTGTTTATGTCTTTCTTTGTTTAAATGTGATCTAATGTATACTGTATATTAAAAATGGCTCAAGTTCATGTAACTGACAAGAGAAGGAGTCAACTGATTTAACAAAAGCTTTCATAATTAGCACTCTCCTAGATTTCTGTATACAGTCATAGATATAAAACCAATCTAAACAATGGTAATAGGCTAAGCAGCTCTCTGAGATTTGAACCTTCAGGTCAGATTGCATGTGAAAGCAAACTACATTGCATCATAGCTACTGTATAGTAGGAGGAATGTAAAAGGGATGTAAGTGGTTATTCTATGCAAGAAGAATATACTGTAAGCTTAGAGTTACATGTCAGTGGATTACTGATAAGGAATAATGATGTTCTAAAAAATAGTCTAAGCACAACTACCGCACTGCTCTTAATGCCACACTTTTCAGTTTACTGAGGACACTGAGCTAAAGTAATCAGTACGAATAGATTTTCTGGTGCAAATTTGTATATGTTTTCAGATTTTTATTTAATTGGTCAAAGTGTAGTGAAATGTAGTGTTTTAAATCCACTACAGTATGTGGGGGTCAGACATCAATATAAAATTAATATGGGCCAGAAACACCTACAGCAGAAATCAATAATTTATACAGTGAAGAAGGAGGTATGAATTTATTAAACTGAGATCAAAAAATACTTTGTTCAAACTTTTAACTGGTAATGTTTTAAGTTTGGAAACAGCATAAAGAATATCTTTAAACCTGTAATACAGCTACCAATTAGGTGGTGCAACAGGTTTGTTAAATTTAACTACAGTGGCATGATTAGCACTGCAGCCTCATGCAGGCAGGGTCCTGGGTATGAATCTTGCACCTAACCTATGTCTAGGTGACAGTAGGTTATCTGTCTTTGTGCAGGTTTTACTTCAGGTAATCCAGTCTTCCTTTCACAAACTAAAAGATGTCAGTCTTCTCTTCATTTGCAATTCTAGAATTAGCCCTGCGTGAGTATATGTGTATGTGAGTGGATGTTACAATGACCTGTCGCCTTGTCCACAGCTATTTCCTTTCTCCTACCCTGTGTTGTGAGGATGGGCTCTGACACCCAAAAAGCCTCAATGTGATTAAAAAAGTTTGACGATTTTGGACACCTGCAGGAGGATGGCGTTGTCACTATTCATACTGTAAATAACTGAGAACATTTCCATCCAGTATCAGATCCACATGATCAAGCTTAAGGTTGTTTAAGTACTCACATCCCAAGCACCTGTGTGTTAGTATAATTTAACATTCTAAATTCACTGTGCATGAGTTAATGGGTGTGCGTGCGTGATCAAGCCCTGTAATAGAGTGCCACCCTCCAGGGCTGGTTTCTGCCTTGCACCCTATACTTGAACAAAAGAAAAAAGAATATCTAGGAGATTCTGTCAGAAGCTCAGCCAATTGTTGTCTGCTAGCTGCACTGATCTCTTTTACACAAAGCAAACTACTACTACTCATAGGTGCTCATATCTATCTATGCTATTACTATTGCAATTGTAGTTCTTTTCTCATTATGGCACCAGTTAGTTCCAGCACAAATGTTCACCCCTCTGCATAATTAGGTTTTTTTTTTCTTTATAAGTTTTCAAATTTCTTGTTTCATGAATAAGATAGATAAATGTTTGATCGCGTTTTGCAGATTCACTAGAGTGCCTTCCCAGATGCTTTGACCTTGTCACCTATGACTAAGTCTCCTTCTGTCACTAACTGCTGTTTGTCCAAGAAACCGTCTGTCAGTGAAGACAAATGAGATCCATGATTAACAATTACAGACTCCAGGCAGTGAACACATTAGACACCAAGAATCAAGAGGGAGGCAGCCAAGTCTTTCATTATCCTTATTACTTATCAGCTCATTCATTTCAGTAACCCCCGCCCCTTCACCAACAGCTCCTCATGTGACTAGGTAATCTGGAGCATCTCAGGTGTCCCACTCCTATTGCAGACTAAAACACACATCTTACAATCAAAATAGGTAGCAATACAAAGAGAACGCCATCCTGTCAGAACTGTGGGGAAAATGGTTCTGCACCCAGCTATCCAGGCGTCTAGAGAGGGTCAACTTTCTGCCCTGGAGCACCTAGCAGCAAAAGGCTTGCTGACTCCTGATATTTCCGATCCTCTAGGTGCATCCCCGGTGCACCACGCGGCACGCTGTGGACACCTTGACTGTCTGTGTTTTTTAGTGACTCGAGCACATCTACCTGGCAATTCAAGAGCCAGGAACGGAGCTACACCTGCTCATGATGCCTCAGCCACAGGACACCTACAGGAGCTGCAGTGGTTGCTCAGCTATGGGAACTGCAGCCTGGAGGTAAGGACAATGGGGCCACAGTAATAGGGTGCAGACGTTATCAACAATTTGTTTCAGTGGAAGTCATGAATTCATATGTTCCTGTAATGTGGGAAAGACGAGCCTAGAAATGGGGAACAAAAACATGTATTGTACCCTGACAGAGCAGAGTACAGGCTAGACCAACCAGAATGGGCATATTTTTGCCTGCTTTCATAGAGAATCAGTGTAGAAATGTAGTACAACTTCATAAGCAGAACTCAATTAATTATAGGATTCCATTATTAATCAAGGATTTCTTGTCCACTTAGAATTTCAAGTAGCTGAAAGTGAAAGTGGAATCCAACGACAGCCAGTAGCAAATTGAGCTTGTATACAGGGAATTGTGCTTACGGGCTTGGTTCCTGCATTGTACACAGTGTGGAAAGGATTTGGTTTATTGTGCTTCTGTAATAGAACAGAAAATGTATTCACAGATTTACACTTTATAAACGCATACTGTTCAATTTCTTCAGGTAGGTCACATGGTGATATAGTGGGTAGTGCTGCCACTTCTTAGAGCAAGCTTCCATATTTAATTACTGAAACCAGTCATTGCCTGTGTGGATTTTTCATGGTCTCCCTGTATCTGCATGGCTTTTTCTCCAGGTACTCCAGGCTCTATAACCATATCCTCAAAGATGAGCATGTTAATTGGCACTTCCAAATTATCCCTGAGACAGAGTGCCATGCTGTCAAATCAGCACCTGGGGTAGGCCCCAGATCAATATGAAACTAAAATGGATTAAATTGGTTTGAGAATATTAAGCTATTAGCAATACTACATGTCAAAAGTCTTTGTAGCTTATAAATAGTCAATATTGGTAATGTTTTTATTCTTCCCTAAATAGAAAGAGATGTTTAAAGAAATCTTCATGCTACAATATTAATCAAATGCTAAAATACCTTGTTATGATAGCCCCTAGGCTGCAACAATGTTATTTTTTATTTAAACAATAGTGACAGACTTGAAAGTCCACTACAAATGATAATGTTTTTATAGTTGTTCATTTTTGTAAAATCAAAATAAGATATTTTACTCAATGAGAGATGCTATGCAATACATTAAGAAAATGTTGTACACAATACAGCAGATCTGTAGAGACATCCATTTTTTTTACTGTCAAGCATAGTAGGTGATTAAAAAAAATAAAACACCATTGTTGTTTTATATGTTTCTTGAGTAATGTCGACAATATAACCACAATTAGTTTCCCTAGAGTGTTCTACTTTTCCTCCCACATCCCAAAGACCTGTGAGTCTGGTTAACTGGTGATTTCTAAATTGTCTCCATGATATAGTGGTTTCTTGACCAAGGTTAGTTCCTTTTTTGCTCCTGGTATTGCTGGGGTAGTTTCCAGTACTGTGACCCAAAATTGAATTACTGAATTTTCATAACAAATGACCGTAATTGGAAGTGATTTGTTTTTTTCTGGGGATAATCTGTAGTCGCCAAACAAAACACGTCTTAATGCTAATTCCACTTGATTTTATCGTAGGAGTTGTTTACCATTACTCATCCATGTTATAAGTAAAGGAGTTTGGCACTGGAGCATTGAATGCTGGTCTAAGTAAAAGCTAATCAAAGAAACCCTTCTGTTCAATTTGCATCATGTGCTTGGTGACATTAGTAGTTAATGAACAATCTCTGAAACCCTTTGTGTTCTGTATTTGAAGAGCAGGACCATCATATACACATGTAGACATCTCTAAGCAGCACATAAGCTGATCTTGATTTTTCTGACCAAATACATCCAAACAAGTTTAAGCCATTCTGGTGGTGCCTTTGCTGTTGAGATTTTTTGATTTTTTTTTTTTTTTTAAACCAGCTAGACATTCCTTTAAAGCACATTAACCACTTTACATTGTGTAAGACGTTTGTGAAGTGACAGAATGCACCCTGCTATATTTTTTGAGGTCAAAACATACAAAGATGTTACCTTTAAGCCAATATGTTTGAAAACATGTAGATACACTAAGAGCGTGGCAGTAAATTCATTCAGTGGAGCTAGGTGGTATAACCCTGGAAACAGAAAAGTGACTGAAATCCAAGTCTCTGCTTTGTTTGTATACTCAAACAATTTAGATGACTATTATACTGACATTTACTATGTCCTTCTGGGCTATCCCTAAGCCCCAAAAGGAACCAAGGGGGTCCAAACATGTTAAATATGAGGGGTTTGTTAACAGAAAGTTTAGACACAAGAAGATGTTAAACGCTAAGTGTTGTTAAATGCTAAGTGTCTTAAACACAAGAAGGTGTTAAATGTCTTCACTAAATGCTGTATTTAAATGCTAAACATCCAATTTAAATGCTATAAGTGCAACATATAGCATTAAAGCACAACATTTAGCCATTTAAGTTGGGCATTTGGATGCAACATTAAGCAATTTAAATGCGACTTTTAGCCTTTTAAGTTGGATATTTATCATTTAAGTTTGATATTTATTTAAGTGCAACATTTAACCATTTTGAAGAAACGTTTAGCATCAATGTGTTTCATGTAATTTGGACATTTAGCTGAGGCTTTCACCATTTGGGTTAATATTTTCTATTTAAACTAGTGATTTCACATTTTGCACCTCAAAAACTGCACATATTTGAGAAAAACAGATAATTTTTACATTTGCATGCTGCAGATATACTTAAAAAAAAAACGAGAACAACATTTTACCAATGGAACCTCACATTTCAATCGTAGTGTTCTGCCAGAGCCGGTAAAAATTGGAAGGCCAGAAGTGCAATGAAAAATGACCAGAAGGTGACAACAAATTCAAAACTAAAACCCAGTATGGAATCAAATATCATAAACAGAACTTCCTAGCCAAAAGTTCAAGAAGTAAAATTTGAAAAAATTAGCATTAATGAAAGGTTTTGAGAGTGTGCCCACAAACTTGGACAACAGATAATGCATAATGCCAGCTGTAAAGGACAGCATGCATGTGATTTTGTCCCAGCCAGAACTGGCCCTATCTCTTTAACTAGCCTGAAGACCAATAAAAGCTGTATGCTTCCCTGACCCACTGGATGACATCATTCCTGCGCTTTGATACCCATTCAGATACCCACAGGAAATACTGGGAACTGTAGTGTAGGGAGGCAGCCCTTCTGGGGTCTGTGGGTGCCTCCAAAGGCTGCTACAAGGAGTTACACTCTTTACTTAATGGGATATCTGATTGACCCAGAAGTTCTCCCGAGTCCAAGATAAAAGAGACCACTCGACCACATCCAGGTGTTTTAAGGTCGGGTGTGGAGGACGGATGAAATTCATCTGGGGGCTGTGAAGAAAGTCAAAAGAGATAAGCATCGTGGTTGGTTTGTCACTTTTGAAGCTTTTGTATAAGGTATTTTGTGTGAATACACCTTTACTTATACCAGAACATAGGTTTAGGGGTGCTGCAATGCCCTTTGGTGGTCACACAGTTTAAATATTGTTTATGTCAGTGCTGTAATTTCTGGGGATGTGGTTACAAAGTGGGATCTGAATATTAGCAACACGGTTACAAAATGGAGGCATCCATAACATAACCAAAATGGCATCCTGACATAAAAACCACACACACACAAGAAGTTTACTCCTGTAAAATGAGTCAAAAATGCTACAGTTTGTTTTCAACAAGAAAAAATATTTTTTTTGTGTAACAGAAACATGTAAATATCAATACGTCAACATACATGTGACATATTATGAGACAGTCACTAATGCACAGCTTGATATTGCAATGGGACATTTTCCTTATTTTTTTTGTGTTGCTTGAGCATGAGGGGGTAGAATGTCAGTGCCTGATCTGCATGATTGTGTTATTTTAGGCTACTACAGCACAAAGCTCATTGACATCCACATTTCCCCTGACACATATGACACTTGCTGTATTGTGAACAGTGTTTAGGGAGATAATCCATTTCTATGTGATCACAAACATTTTGCCTTTTTGCCAGACTCCTGATTGCACCACAGTTTACCTTCAAGTGACTAAATTCACCAGGTATATCATGCAGTTCAGTCGTACAGTGCTGTATGCATCAGTTTCACTATCCTTGTCAATGTCTGATGACCAATTCACATTGTCATTACTAGTTGATTCAATAAAGGTTTCAGTTTGTTTGTTCTAAAACTGGCTTTGCAGGTCCTTGTTAATGTGCAATTGTGTTTTGCTTGAAGGCACCACCCCACTCATGAATATTGATGAGTTACATTATCATTAACAAAATGAATAGAAATATTAATGCTTTTTTGCAGTATGTAATTCCATCCACTAGATGTTTGCAAAATATTGTAAAGTTATTAGGGCTTAACGCAATAAAGGCAGATCAATACACGTCACCTCTAGTCTGACTCTGGCTTCTTAACTATAATAAAATTGAATTCCAAACGCAAGTTAGGATTGGACTTAACACAAAGGTGGTTCAACAAGAAAAGTAAAAATCTTAGGAAAAGATTAAGAAGTCCAAAGGAAACATTTATGGCTCAGTGAAAATAACAAAATCATAAAATGTAATACTTTATAATTTTAAGAGAAGACCATATTTCCTGTGCCCACCATACTATAAACATTGAGACAGCTGGCCTCCTGGCGTTTGCTGTTTCATTGATTGTGTACAGTAACTGAAATGTGACTCTGTTGGATTTACCCTTTGCTGTTCTACTTGCTGTGTGACTTTGGAGTGAGTACTGTAGAAGTAAACCAACTTAAAGACTCAAGACAATCCATGAAAGAAAAGCTAGCGCTCTTGTTGATAAAAATGGAGAGTTTAACCAGAGTAATAACACTGAAAGAATTTAGAATTATTTGATAAAAAGGAGGAAACTCCACATGAATGAAGGGACTATATTCAGATTCTACACTGGACAGAGGCTCAGGTTGACGAGGAGCCATGGCCCTGGAGCAGTGAGTAGACAGTGCTTACTTCTACACAGCTAGAAGTCCATATAATCAAATCGTAACCTATGTGTTTCTCTCTAGTGGTACATTGGTAATGCCCCTTTTATAATTTGCCTCTCCGTTGCCTTCCACGTGAGAAGCAGCCTTCAAGAAACAAATGTTTATATGTAGATGGGCTAGGTGGCTCATCCCGTAAATAAGAGAAGCTGGCCTTTTACTCTGCTTTATTTATGTGACATGCGTTAGGTGACCTAGAGGGTTTGTATTTAAATGCTCATATTTCTGCATGCTCTTACCCTGCTTCACTGTAAAACAAAAGGAACTGAACTTTTTTTTTTTTTTTTTTTTTTTTGTTTTTCTTGGTTATAATTCTATTACTGTACCTCTCAATTTAATCAATTGCTTAAACTAAGGAATGTTAATTTAAATTATTAAACACATTGAGGGCAAATGAACCCCTTCATTTTTTATTGAACACCAACGGATCTTACCTTTTCCTCATTTGATATATTTATTACAATTAAATGTGAAATGATACATCTGGGGCGGCACGGTGGTGCAGTGGTAGCGCTGCTGCCTCGCAGTAAGGAGACCTGGGTTCACTTCTCTGGTCCTCCCTGCGTGGAGTTTGCATGTTCTCCCTGTGTCTGCGTGGGTTTCCTCTGAGTGCTCCGGTTTCCTCCCACAGTCCAAAGACATGCAGGTTAGGTGCACTGGTGATTCTAAATTATCCCTAGTGTGTGCTTGATGTGTGGGTGTGTGTGCATCCTGCGGTGGGCTGGCGCCCTTCCCGGGGTTTGTTTCCTGCCTTGTGCCCTGCGTTGGCTGGGATTGACTCTAACAGACCCCGTGACTCTGTAGTTAGGATATAGCAGGTGGGATAATGGATGGATGATACATCTGCCTGGTTTCTTAAAATGCTATTTCCATTACAGGGGGCATAAGAAGTTGTGGCCGATTAGCTTGAAATATATAGTAACGTAACTAGGATGCAGCCTAGTTGCAGTGCACACTTGCATACTCTTCAGGACATTTTCAAGTCACCAGTCAATCCATCATGTACTGTGTCTTTTTAAGATATGAAAGGACACATGGATGCTTTCAAAAAATCCATTGGACCATGGCTGGGCTGGTTACTGAAACCAACTATGGCTATAAACACTGTGCCATCATCATGCCAAAAAGATATAGGAACAGTCTCACTCATTGGTTAACACTTTATAGAATCATTCTTATTAAAATATATATGTTTCATAGGTGTTTGTCATGATGTCTAGAATCCTCTCTATTAAGGCACATATTGTAAGTGTTTGTCATATCATAAGAAAGAATTCTGGGCTCCATGTCAGAAAGAGTACAGTACATCAGAAACTTGCTTTGTGTGTGTCATGGGATGACATGAGAACAGAAGCCATCTGTGTAAGAGCAGTGAAATATGAAACTGCAGTCCCTACCCAAGGGGAGCAGGCTAATCAGCCAATCGTACATATTATGTGAGAGCTTTTGGTTGGCAAGAAAGCTATCAGTGGCTATAGCACCACCACACTGGCACAGGATAGAGCTAAATCCTGTGGGTAGTCCTCAGGGAAGAGGGAGACGCACACAAACGCACATATTGTAAGCAAAGAAGATCCTACATATGCTAGTGTTTAGTACAGGAGGTGATAGGGGGCAGCAGGGCCTTTTTGTGTGTGTATGTGTGCTGAAAAGCATTACTTAGGGACAAAAGCATGAGAGAGAGAGAGAGAGAGAGAGGTAACTTGGAGGGAAGCTTGAAATTCTTCCCTGGGTGACAGGTGACCAACAGAAATGCCAGGCCTCCTTCTTAAGAGTTGGAGGAAATGCTAGAGGTGGCAACATTTCTTTGCAGCTAGGTAACACATATTCCCAGGACACAACATTGAGCAATACACTGCCACTCTGATGTGGTAAGTAAAGGGGATTTTGACTTAGAAACCTGGACCTTTAAGGCCAACAGAAGGCTCAGGGGTGCAGGGATCACTTTTGAGAGTTCTATCTTTAATGTCCTTGGAGCAAATGATAGGCAGTTCCTGACATTCAATAGCCCATAATGACAAAGTGTTATGAGAAAGGTGTGCAAATTTATTAAAAATCAAAACCTGAAATCTACTATTTGTATAATTATTCAAACACTTTTTTGTGGCACTCCAAATTATGGTCAGGTGCATCCTATGTGCTTTAATTCTCCCTAAGATGTGTCTAGATCTTGACTGAAGTCCATCTGTGGCAGACTGAATTGATTGGACATTGTTTATAAAGTCATTCACCTGTGTATATGTAAGATCCCACAGTTCACACTGCATGTCAGGACAAAAAACATGCCCCAAAATCAAAGGAAATTTCTATAGTTCTTTGTCGTGATGCATAGATCAGGGCCAGGGTATAAAACAATTTCTAATGGTTTAAATGTTCTCAGAAGCACAGTGACCTCAGTAATTGTGAAATGGAAATTTGGAACCACCAGGACTCCTCCTAGAATTGGCCATGCAGCCAAACTGAGTAACCGGGCAAAAATGAACTTGGTCAGAGAATTTGATCAAGGACCCAATGGTCACTCTAACAGCTTCAGAAGTCTTCTGCTGAAATGGGAGATGGAGTACATATTGTAGAGTTTCTAGCTGGAAGCCACTTATGCCAAAACTGGTCTAATGATACAAAAATGTAACTCTTTGGGCAGAACTCTAAGCAGTATATTTGACAAAGACAAGACATTTAGATAAATGGATAGATACTTTATTAATCCCAAGGGGAAATTCACATAATCCAGCAGCAGTATACTGATACAAAGAAACAATATTAAATTAAATAGTAATAAAAATGAAAAAAAATGAAAAAAATTAAAATAAAATGAATGTTAGCATTTACTCCCCCAGGTGGAATTGAAGAGTCGCATAGTGTGGGGGAGGAACGATCTCCTCAGTCTGTCAGTGGAGCAGGACAGTGACAAAAGTCTGTCACTGAAGCTACTCCTCTGTCTGGAGATGACCTACCTAATGCCATCCTTATGGTGAAGCCATATGGTGACATCATCATGCTATAGGGGTGCTTCTCTGCAGCAGGGACAGATCAACAGGTCAGAATTGAAGTAAGGATGAATACAACTAAATACAGTGAGGTCCTTGAAAGAAATATGCAGCAGAATGCGTGTGGCTTCAAATTGTGTCAATAGTTCAACTTTCAGCACCACAATGACCTGAAGCTTAGAGCCAACACTACACTGGAGTGGCTTTGTGACAAGTGTCTGACTGTCTCTGAGTGACCCAGCAAAAGCCCAAACTCCACAGATCATCTGTGGAGAGACCTGAAGATGGCAGTTTATAGGTGTTCCCATCCAGTCTAACAGAGCTTGAGAGGTTCTGCCAGGAATAATGGGATAAACTAATCAAATCTATATGCACAAAGCTTGTAGAGACTTATCTAAGAAGATACTGAGCTAGAATTGCAGCCAAAGGGATTTCTACAAAGTACTGACTTAAGAGTGTGAGTGCTTATACGAATGAGATATTTAAGTTTGAGTTTTTTGACTTCACCTTGTTTTCACTTTGTCATCATGGGTGATTGAGTTTTAAATTATCTACAACGCAATAAATTGTGCAGAAAGTGAAGTGGACTGAATACTTTCTGAATCAACTGTTTGTACCTTTTTGCTTCCATGGGATATTCCTAAGTCAAAACCTGCTTTTAAACTACACATTGAAACTGTCCCAGTCGTTGGAACAAATACATTTTTGAATCTCTCATGACTTCTCAAGATAACTTTTTCAGAAAAGACACAAAGCAAACAGATACAGGGAATTTTTCAGCAACAGAATTTGATACCTAATGCCACAACTGGCACAATATTCTCAAAATAACAAACTTGTTTACATTAAAGCTGAAGTTCAAGGCCGTTCAAACATTTTCTCACATGAAATTCTTCGTCTGATATACAACTCTTCTATCTGATATGACACTTGAGAAATAATATGGTTTGATTGCAGAACTAATACTCGCTACGTCCATCATCAGAAAAAACAGTAACATTAAATGAATATTGTTGTATATTGTTGCAACAATAAAGATTTTAACTTAAAGACCTAAGGGTGTTGTAACTTTATACAACTGATAATATGCAGACAGAAATATTTGTGTTTAATTAACTGCAAAAGTAAACTGTAAATAGGTATTTATGCATTATAAGTATACACATACTCTTGAATTATAATAGGAATTGCATTACCCAGAATTTTAAACAGATTTAAGGATGGCAATCAGTGGCATAGCGTAGTAGGGGCGGCAGGGCGGCCCGCCCCAGGCGGCACTTTTAGGGGGCGGCAAAGAATTACTGTATATTTTAGTCTTTTAAATTGAAATAACTAAATAAGGGGGTGGCGAAATTTTCCTCCGCCCCGGGCGGCTGACACCCATGCTACGCCACTGATGGCAATGGGAAATGTAACAGGCAAAAGCAAAAAGAGGTGTGGCTTGATTTGAACATTATGATTGACAGAATAAGAAAGAGAAGGAGAGAGAGCTAAAGGAAGAACTCCTCAGAGTTAAAGACACAACAGTAAGTGAGTGCTTACTCGGGGTTGTGTACAGGAATAAGAAGGAGGACATCTGAAAATCTCAGCCATCTATTGAGTGTCTGTAGGAAACATATTGAAAGATAAAAGGGGTTCTGGGAGTCCAGCAGTGTCATTGAACAAGACAAGGAGTAATGGTTTTATCACTTTTAAATAGGTCTAGATAGATAGATACTTTATTAATCCCAAGGGGAAATTCACATAATCCAGCAGCAGTATACTGATACATAAAACAATATTAAATTAAAGAGTAATAAAAATGCATGTAAAAGCAGACAATAACTTTGAGTAATGTTAATATTTACTCCCTGGGGTGGAATTGAAGAGTCGCATAGTGTGGGGGAGGAACGATCTCCTCAGTCTGTCAAGGAGCTGCTCCTCTGCCTGGAAATGACACTGTTCAGTGGATGCAGTGGATTCTTCATGATTGACAGGAGTTTGCTTAGCGCCCGTCGATTTGCTACAGATGTTAAACTGTCCAGCTTTATTCCTACAATAGAACCTGCCTTCCTAACAAGTTTGTCCAGGCGTGAGACGTCCTTCTTCTTTATGCTGCCTCCCCAGCACACCACCGCGTAGAAGAGAGCACTCGCTAGTCTGCTCTGACCTTTCTTACATAGAGCATCAGTATTGGCAGTCCAGTCCAATTTGTCATCTAGCTGCACTCCCAGGTATTTATACAGTAGGTGTGCACCGTCTGCACACAGTCACCTCTGATGATCACAGGGTCCATGAGGGGCCTGGGTCTCCTAAAATCCACCACCAGTTCCTTGGTCTTGCTGGTGTTCAGGTGGAAGTGGTTTGAGTCGCACCATTTAACAAAGTCTTTGATTAGCTTCCTGTACTCCTCCTCCTGCCCACTCCTGATGCAGCCCACGATAGCAGTGTTGTCAGCGAACTTTTGCACGTGGCAGGACTCCAAATCGTATTGGAAGTCCGATGTATATAAGCTGAACAGGACCGGAGAAAGTACAGTCCCCTGTGGCGCTCCTATGTTGCTGACCACAATGTGAGACCTGCATTTCCCGAGACGCACATACTGAGGTCTGTCTGTAAGATAGTCCACGATCCATGCCACCAGATCTGCCACTAGATCTGCAGACTGTCAATATTTTCTATAAGACAGCCATTGGAAAGAGAATGGTGGTAATCCAGCAGTGAGATTTTGAAGTGCATCAGAGGTGGAAGGGTGTGGTTGAACAATCAAAAACATTTTTTTGCTGGAAAAGCTGACTGGAAGAAAGATGTAAATCAAGCAAAAGGGAAATATTGACAGTGACTTCAGGACTGCTGGGCACTGTATGATAATGTGTAAGGGAGTCAAGCTTATCAAGCTGAGTTGAAGATTTCACAAGATATAGATTAGTTTTGGTTGTTTCAGAAGAAGAAAGTTAGAATTTCCCCAAGGCAGACAGGGAGCTTATTCAATATGTATCCAAAAGTAATCTTCGTATAGTGCTGTAGATGAACTTCTCTCTCTGTCTATCTCTCTCTCTATATACACTCACCTAAAGGATTATTAGGAACACCATACTAATATAGTGTTTGACCCCCTTTCGCCTTCAGAACTGCCTTAATTCTACATGGCATTGATTCAACAAGGTGCTGGAAGCATTCTTTAGAAATGTTGGCCCATATTGATAGGATAGCATCTTGCAGTTGATGGAGATTTGTGGGATGCACATCAGGGCACGAAGCTCCCGTTCCACCACATCCCAAAGATGCTCTATTGGGTTGAGATCTGGTGACTGTGGGGGCCATTTTAGTACAGTGAACTCATTGTCATGTTCAAGAAACCAATCTGAAATGATTCGAGCTTTGTGACATGGTGCATTATCCTGCTGGAAGTAGCTATCAGAGGATGGGTACATGGTGGTCATGAAGGGATGGACATGGTCAGAAACAATGCTCAGGTAGCCCGTGGCATTTAAACGATGCCCAATTGGCACTAAGGGGCCTAAAGTGTGCCAAGAAAACATCCCCTACACCATTACACCACCACCACCAGCCTGCACAGTGGTAACAAGGCATGATGGATCCATGTTCTCATTCTGTTTACGCCAAATTCTGACTTTACCATTTGAATGTCTCAACAGAAATTGAGATTCATCAGACCAGGCAACATTTTTCCAGTCTTCAACTGTCCAATTTTGGTGAGCTCATGCAAATTGTAGCCTCTTTTTCCTATTTGTAGTGGAGATGAGTGGTACCCGGTGTGGTCTTCTGCTGTTGTAGCCCATCCACCTCAAGGTTGTGCATGTTGTGGCTTCACAAATGCTTTGCTGCATACCTCGGTTGTAACGAGTGGTTATTTCAGTCAAAGTTGCTCTTCTATCAGCTTGAATCAATCGGCCCATTCTCCTCTGACCTCTAGCATCAACAAGGCATTTTCGCCCACAGGACTGCCACATACTGGATGTTTTTCCATTTTCACACCATTCTTTGTAAACCCTAGAAATGGTTGTGCGTGAAAATCCCAGTAACTGAGCAGATTGTGAAATACTCAGACCGGCCCATCTGGCACCAACAACCATGCCACCCTCAAAATTGCTTAAATCACCTTTCTTTCCCATTCTGACATTCAGTTTGGAGTTCAGGAGATTGTGTTGACCAGGACCACACCCCTAAATGCATTGAAGCAATTGCCATGTGATTGATTAGATAATTGCATTAATGAGAAATTGAACAGGGGTTCCTAATAATCCTTTAGGTAAGTGTATATATATATTGTGGCAGATGCCTGGGGCGATGACCTGGCCGGGACGCCTTGGAGGACCAGAGAGGGCGTACGCCCACCTCAGACCACGTGGGGCCAGCCACCCTGGTTGCTATGGGGCCCATGGGTACAGAGCTTTGAAGCTCAACCCTGTAGGGGCCCATGGTCACTGCTAGGGGGCGCCCCAGTGCCTTGGAGACCCTGGACCTCAGCACTTCCGCCACACCCGGAAGTGCCGGGGGGAAGAAGGGCAGGGACACCCAGAGTGCTTCTGGGGTTGCAGCTGGCACTCCCGCCACACTGGGGCGTGTCGGTGTGAGGTTGCCGGAACACACCTGGAGCACATCCGGGTACTTATAAAAGGGGCCGACTCCCTTCATTCAGGGCTGGAGTCGGGCGAGGAGAGGACGAAGCAGGAGAAGAGAGAGTGGAGGCGGCCTGAAGAAAAAGGCAGAGTGTATGAGAGGCCTGGACTTTGTCTGCTTTTCACGAGAGAACTACTTAACAGATTTAGATCAGGACCTTTTCTATAATTTGCTTGAACATGCCAGTTGATTTTGCGACTTCTCTCATCACGCTAAGTATCATAGTTCACTTGCGGTACCGATTTATTTGCAGAAATCTGAGTGAGAGGCTGTGCACCAGCCTTCGTTCAAGTCGATCTCGGCACGTGTTGGAACATACCTTTCCTCCGCTTAGCTTACAGCTTAATCTACAGATTGTTAAGGAGTAATGTTTGACATTTTTGAGAGAGAGATCAGAGCTGCGTCTGTTTTAGAGGGTAACTGCTGATTGTCAGAGATATCACGGCCACATGATTTTCCCCCCACACGGGTTAGGTGTGGTGGGATGGAACACTCTCTCGTCAGAGCTGAACATGATCAGATAAAGTGCCAACGTTTGATGTATGAGTGTACCTACCTTCCACTTGGCCAAAATTACTTTTTTTTTTTTATTGGTTTTTAAAGTTTGTCCTCTGCAGTGGGCTGGCGCCCTGCCCGGGGTTTGTTTCCTGCCTTGTGTCCTGTGTTGGCTGGGATTGGCTCCAGCAGACCCCCGTGACCCTGTAGTTAGGATATAGCAGGTTGGATAATGGATGAATGGAAAGTTTGTCCTGTTTCACTACTACATGGGCAGAGCTGCGGGTGACAGGTAGTATCATATAAAAGGAACATAAGGCTGTACTGATACCCCAATTTAGTAAGTTGAATTGGACCAAATAGGAATGCTGCATTTGAGAAGCTGAAGAGAGTTTGGTTCACCACCAAAGAAAACTAACAGCATATGGCTAGGAGCAACAGCATGTTCCAAAAAAACCAGTATAGGTTTTCAAGAAGGTTTTATAGTTATCAGCAGCCAGTCCTAAGAGAAGCACTGCAGTGAAAAATTCAGCATCAGTATGCTGGAGAAAGATATTTATATTGTTATTAACACCCCGAATTACTTAATTTTTCATTAAATATACAAGCTCTCTTTCATTAGTTCAGTTTCTTTCAGCCTCTGTCCCACCCTTCTCTGTTACCCCTTTATAAATTGGATTGTGCCCCTCCATCAATGTTTAAACACAACACCAGCACATCTATTTAATTACTGTAAAACAAGCTAACCTTTTCCTTTCATTTCTAAAGATGAGCTTTGATGATTAAAAGGTGTTTGAATATCAGATTGAGACTCATGGCTTATGTGTGTTGCAGGACCAGGACAGTTCAGGGGCGACCCTCTTACACCTGGCCACTCGCTTTGGTCACAGAGATCTGGTCCAGTGGCTCATGCAAGCAGGGAGCAATGCTGAGCTGGAGACTGACTGTGGCGCTCTACCTGCCCACTATGCTGCAGCCAGGGGAGACTTAACCTGTCTCAAATTACTCATCGATCAGGCACCCAGGTAAGAGACTGACTTCTCTTTGCAGTTTAGCCAGGATGTGAAGCAAGTCACCTGACTGTCGTGATGATCATAGTGGATGAAAGTGAGTTGCCATGTCCAGTATGCCTATTTTATTGTATTCTGTAAACTTACTGCTATACACGTTGTTGTCTTGTTTATTTTAGTTAGGCTGGTTGCTTTCTACAGCATCCTGTCATATTTTAATTAGGAAAAGGTCCAATTTGTACATTATAATGAAAGAAGTTATATAAAGTCAGAAGTGACCGAGTGAAACCCTAAAGTATTGATTGACTGATGCATATGTAATGCATTTCATTATTAAAAATGCTACTAGCAATAAAGGTTGCTTGCTTGATGAATGTATTCATTTGTTCATTCATTGGTTGGTTGACTGTGTGATTGAATGAATAATTATATGATGCTTAGAAAAATATGATTTGAGCGGTTTGGACTTCAGAGCTGAATGGTTATTGGAGGTAATCAAACATCACATTGATAAACATGCTGGGAAGTACAACTCTATAAACAGTGATCAGAGGTAATTTGTTCATGGTTATCATGTAGTACAGCGAGTATTTGCTATCTGCTGAAACGGGATGTACAAAGGTATATGATTAGCCAATGCAGTCTTGATTTGAACTTTTGAGCATTTCATGGGCTGACTTCCAGAGATGAGATGCTGCAAAGCTGTACGAGTGTATTATTTATTTATTAATTTATGTTTCTATTTTTAATGAATTGCACGGAAGGCACAGCTTAGAGATGGGCAAACATGCTGCAATAGTATCCAGGTATGTAAATAATCTGTTTGTAGATGACCCAAACATGACCCACTGCAAAAGTGGAGAAAGTCATGTCAGTGGCAGCCTCATGAACATCTTGACTTTTACCCTTCTGAAGTTTTTGTTTGTTGTTTATGTACTGTATTACACAGTTTTCATTATCAGGGAAGGCAAGGGAAAAAGTATAAAAGACCTATATAAAGCCATTCATTTTTTCACATATCCACTAAAGTTCATTACAGTGTTGAGGGGATCAGGAGTTTATCCAAGGGCGCAGGTCAGAAATTATAGGCTGGTCCAGATCTGATTATGCAATTTTCATTACGCTATAACCTATTATGTTTATTACATAGAAAATCACCCGAAAAATCCCGGACCATTAAGAAGTGTGCGAACTGACGACATGAAGAATCGTCTTCGCGCCAAACCGGAATTGTCCCCGCATAAATCAAAGTCATCCAGACGATCTGGATCTGCATAATTAGATCTGGACCACCCTATATAGACACACTAGTGAGCCACTTTCCAATAACTCCAGACTAAAATGGTAAAAAGGACATTTGAAAGCTATGGAGTATGGTGCGATAAAATCTCAAAAATCCAAAAAGTAACAGTATTCAGCAATGCCCAGATTAAGACCCTTACATGCCCCATGGGGGACTTAGGACCTTAACAGAAAGATGATCATGCTCCTAACAATAAATCATATAGACACCCTGCTGTGGGGTATTACCCAGTCTTGCTTTCAGTACACAGGATTGTTTCATCAAGTTATGGATTGGTAAAAAGGCTCCTTGTTTTCCCAGGCCCTGCTGGGAGCACACCCAGAATAACGTGACGGTTGGTCTGCTCCTGTATACAGTACCTAACAGCGCCGGTGAGGGGACTGAATTTGATATTTGTGAATGTTTGAACCAGCTAAATGAGCCCCCAGAGACAGACCTGCAGTCACTGAATTAACATAACCTGGGCTTGTGAGTCACCATTACATTACTGTGTTGTCAATGACCACATCCAAAGATCTTCTTTATCATGTTGTACTGAATACAATACGATCTCTAAATGGTGCATCTAAAAATTCAAATTACCTTTAAACTGGGTGGCACAGTTGTGCTGATCACTGCCGCTGTCTGATGGATCCAAGCCATCTCTGCCTGTCATTGTCATGTGAAGTTTTGATGATTTTAAAATATCTCTGGGTTACAAGGGTTTATGGGTGGACACTGTAGTGGACTTGTGCCTCTTCCAGAGCTAATTCTTGCCTTGTTGTAATAGACGTCACCCCCCTGCGCACCCGACACAACCGCACCGACCACCACCACCACCACCATATCCCTGAAGTAGATTAGTTTAAGTATGTTTTTAAACACATTGAGTTTTCAAAGGGGAAAAGTGGCAGGGGAGTAACCCACTCATCAAATATTGAAAAAATGCATAGCTTTAAAGCAGTCCAAAATAAAGAGAGTAAGCATTTATCTTTTTGAAATTAGGTATTTTGAAAATTTAAGCGATGTCTCCAGGAATATAAAAATGTTTTGTAAAATATTAAAGCTATCAAAAGTATCGCTTTGCTATACAGGCAAATGAGGCTGTAAAAAAGATAATGAGATTTTCAGCACTCGTGCTACTTGGTTATTTGTCAGTCGGCCATCCCATGTGAGTTAAATCTATCCTGGTAAGCCTTTGGGACTATAATTAGCGCACTGTTGACAGATCAGTAAACAGACGCTAGTACTTGGGGCTGTCCAAAAACAGTGTGCCTGGTGTGTGCATTACAGTTTGTAATGTGATCGAGCTGTAAACAGCAGGTCAGTGGTGGGCAGCAGCTGCTTTCAAAGACATCAGACAGATAGATACTGACAATATAACATAACATGACATCAAATCGGCTTAATTCAATTAAGGTTCATGGGTGAACAGCAATAGCTCCATGACAGAAACCAGCCCTGGACAGGCCACTAGTCCATCACATGGTATATTCACAGACACATTGGAAAAATTTAAAATTCAGAATTTACCATGTATTTGGAATGTGGATTAAAAAGTGGATATGTATGTTTTCTGTTAAAATACAATGAGAAAATATGTTTCTTCTATGTTTGTTTTAGTTAGTTTAATTTAAGTGGACCTGTTTTTTCCTTTAGCTAAGGCTGGCAAATTTAAGCACAAGGAGGAACAAATTCTGGATATGACCTCAATTCATTACAAAGCATACTCACTTGTGCACATATGCTTATTTATAGGGATTAATTTAAGTCTCTGATAACCCTAACCTAGTGCTCAACTCCTGGCTTGATCACAGCTTGTGGAGTTTGAACGTTCTCTCTACATCTGTGTGGATTTCTCTAGGTACTCTAGTTATAATCCCACTTTCCAAAGCCATGCAGCATTGTTTAGTGTTCTTGTGTGCACGAATATATATGTCCTGCAAAGGACTGGGACACAATACTGTCAGCATAGACTGTGGCTTTCCATGCCACGTTCACAGATGGATGAAATGTACTGAACCAGAACAAAATGACAGAATCACAGGCAAAAGAAACAAGCATATCTGAAACCTAGCTGAATTTCAGATATCACAGAACATTCTAAAACTGTAAGATCTATGCAATATCCATCTTAATAATAGGATAAGTGTCTTTTTGTCTGTCAGTTTGCTATGTCTCTGACATTCCAACAGATGACTCATCACAAACATTTTTAGTAATCAAATTGCATTTGGCATTCCAACAGATGGCACTCACATCTCACACTCATTAATACTGCTTTAATGTCTCCCAAACAAAACGGCATATAGCAGAGACAAATGTATTACATTACATTGTGTATCAAAAACATTTGTAGTAATGCATTTTACTACTGCAAATGTTTTTGTGTCTCTGCCATCTGTTGGAGTGACAAATGCAATGTATTTTATTAATATATCCATCCATCCATCCATTATCCAACCTGCTATATCCTAACTACAGGGTCACAGGGGTCTGCTGGAGCCAATCCCAGCCAATACAGGGAGCAAGGCAGGAAACAAACCCTGGGCAGGGTGCCAGCCCACCGCAGTTTATTAATACATACATTACAAAATACATTCCAAACATTAGTGTTGAGATTATTTAAATTTTGACCCATCTCAGATGGGTAGCACTGCTAGTCAGGTAGGGTTGGAGAGCATGCACTGGTACAGTGCGTTGACGCACCCACCACATGACGAAACAGCTTGGGATTCTGGTTGGTAACCCCCCAGGTAGTCACTCATTCCAGTCCCACCCTCCAGAAATGATCCTCTATCTTCCGGAGCCAGGTGTTATGTGGCCATCCCCTTGGCCTAGTTTAGCCACTCAGGTCCTCAACAATGAGGATTCTGTGAGCCGGATCACCCTCGGGGAATTGCACCACATGGCTGTAGTGCTGTAACTGAAGCTCCCTCACAATGCAGGTAATGTGCCTCATTCGGGACTCCATTAGCAACTGCTCATTCGACACATAGTCAGACCAACGGTGAAGAGACACAGTACCAAAGGAGTCCAATCTTTGTCTTAGGTCACTGGATAGCATCCATTTCTCACAAACATATAGCAAGGCAGGAAGCACCCGGACTCTAAAGACTTGGACCTTCGTCCTTTTGCATAGATATTGGAATCGCCACACATCCCTTTCCAGAGACCTCTTTGACCCCCCATGCTCTCTCAATCCATCTACTGACTTCATAGAAAGAGTTACCAGATACATGAATGTCACTACCAAGGTAAGTAAACCTCTTGACAAGGTCGACCCTCTCTCTGCAGACAGACACTGCAGACAGACACACTGCTGATGGCTGTGCCCAAGAGGTCATTAAAGGCCTGGATCTTGGTTTTTATCCAGGACACTTGCAAGCCCAGACACTCAGACTCCTCACCTAGTCTCTCTAGCGCCCCGATCATAGCCTGTACTGACTCAGCGAACATCACAGCATTGCCAGCAAAGTCAAGATCAGTGAATCTTTCTTTGACAACAGATGCCCCACGCTTTACAAAAATTGATAAAGGCTGCAAAGAAACTCTGCTGATATTCGCATTTGGGCTCCATGAGAACCCTCAATGCCAAGATGCGGTCGATTGTAGATGACTTCTTAGGCATAAAAGCAGACTGTTCCGGTCGCTGGTAGGTGAGCAAGTTATCACGGATCCAATTGAGGACGAACCTAGTAAGGACCTTACCCAGCACTGAGAGCAATGTTGTCCCCCTGTAGTTGTCACAATCCAGGCAATAACCCTTTCTTTTCCAGATAGGGATGACAAGTCCCATTTTCCAGTCAGTTGACTGACTGGCACAGCTATTGCCAGACATAAAAGGCCATTCAATCTAGCCATTATTCTTAAATCCTTGGATTCATTCACCCTGCCTTTCCTCACCCATTATTCTAAACATATAACTATGAAGTGACCTGCCATATGATGAAGACAGCTGTCCATATATTCTTACATCTGCTTATCTATCCAATTATGCATAATTAAAAGCTACACAAGAATCTATTGATAATCAAACATTTCATCCATAGATCTATCCATAATACATCCTCAGTTTTTCAGGCCAACAAATATCAACAATAGAACATATCAGATTTTGTTTTACTATACAAGGAAAAGCAAAAACAAATCTTTAATGAGATGAGACTTTAATGTGTGTGTGTGTGTGTGTGTGTGTATGTGTGTAGGAATAAGTGAATAGCAATGAGTTTAATGATGGCAAAACTAAGATGGTATAATGGCATAATAGACAGCCCTACAGCTGTCTCACAGAGACAGAATTCATTTGATGATAAGTTTTACAGGTGCTGACACACTAATGAAGTAAGCAATTCATTCAGACGCCACCAGCACATATGACAGCTGCACACTCAGTCATCAGGCTGTGTGTGTTTAATGAAGTTCTTGTAGCATTTCATCCTGTTGTGTTTTAAATAATGGCAGGGTCTCTGTTTCATTAACATGCCTAGGCAATGCTTTTAAATATCTTTGTTGCTCTGAATAAATAGCTTCCTTCTTGGCTTTTTTATCTTGAATCATCTTATTTTTTCCACGGGTGTCCTCAAGTGTGGATTTCTCTATTTAGCAAAACTACTAAATAAAAGATTAAAAGAAAATTTGCTTCTTGTAGGATCTTTATCAAAACTCAAAATAATTTACTATTTCTTGCTAGTAGTCTTCTGTTACTTATTTTGGAGTCATACTCCATAATTTCATTTGGAATTCATTCATGTGGAACCCATTTTCCCAGTTAAAAGAGAGCCCTTGTTTGGACCATAATTAAATCAACACTGTCATGGTACAGCACACGAGTCAGCCAGTAAAACATCTTCTGGACACTGACAATATTATGATTGCCAGTTATAAAAGGTCACCACTGAAAGGGAGTGCCACCCCTCAAAATTAGTTATAGAAACTCTTGGGACACCAGTGTAACTTCAAAACACTGTGGTACAGTGGGAAGTATATGCCATTATGATAGATTTATCTACTATATAGTATGTCTCCCTGCTCTCCATTATGATGTCCAGGTGCCCAGGAATTACCTTTTAATAGAAGACTGGAATCTGGGGTTACAGGGACTCCTGGGGATGTTATGAATAACAGCAGTTATTCTCCAGCATCTCAGGAAGTCATATATTGGCTTCACTCTGAAATACAGTAGTTCCAGGAAGGGATGTAAATGGACATCCTCACTACAGGCCTGACAAATGTAGCTGTCAGGAGGAGTATTGACAAGAGTTTACTTTTTTGAAGAAGGAAAATGAGAGGCAAAAGAAAGGCAGCAGGAGTGATCAGAGAAAGGCAAGTAGTATGTCCAGGTAGGCTAGGTGGTCTGCCACCAGACCAAATAGATAAGAGAATTATTACTTAATTAGTCAGGTTTATTATTTTTCCCTCATTTGTATCATTTTACTTCAAGACCCTGCATCCTCCTGTATACTTATATTTTAGTTATATTAAATATCTTTTGTTTGATATGTATTTTGCCTCTTTGGTACATAATAGTTTAGGAGTAAATCCCTGCTCTACTATCTATCAACTCTTGACAGTCAATTGAAATTGATGTGCATTCAGTTAATTGTTTTATGTTCTGCCTTTTAAACAATTTCATATATTTTAAATATGTTCATTAATGTGTAGTCTGCTATATTGCTGTTCTTTTTTGTAACTCCACACATACATCTTGATATAAACCATATGGGCAAACCAGTCCAATTTGGTGCCAGTCTCAAGCCTAGATAAATCCTTGGCAAAACCTTAATGATGGAATCAATCCAATCAGGTTTGGAAAAATTAAAATCATATTTTCTTTCTTTATTATTTTCCCCTAGTGGCAAATAGTATAAAACGTGTCCTGAATTAACTGTCCCTATCCTACTCTCTATCTCTTATTTGCATCTCAAACATATAGCAAAACAAGGCTGAAAGAAACATATACAGGTGTCCGTCAGTTAACCGTACATATTAGGACAAAAAGTAGTGCTTTGCCTGTCAGGTTTTGCAGCTTAATAATATAATTTTTGTGTTATTGTTAGTATTTCCCATTCAGCATTTATTTAAATAACTTTTTTACTACTCTGTTGTTTTGAGTATTTGCTAGTCTTTATGAAGTTTGCATGTTTACTATTTATACAGTGCTTCAGTAGGAGCCATAAATGAGGATGCAGCTGCCAGACACATACTTACACATTTCCTTGTGAAGTCACAACAGGATGAGCTCTGCAGCTATAGCGTGCCTGAACTTTGTTAAAACATGAAAGGTAGTAAAATTTAAATGAAAAAATTTCACTGGACAACAAAGATTTTGCTTCTTGACAACTTTTAAGTGTCCATCCATCCATCTTCTAATCCGCTGAATCCGAATACAGGGTCACAGGGGTCTGCTGGAGCCAATCCCAGGCAACACAGGGCACAAGGCAGGAACCAATCCTGGGCAGGGTGCCAACCCACCACAGGACACACACAAACACACCAAGCACACACTAGGGCCAATTTAGAATCGCCAATCCACCTAACCTGCATGTCTTTGGATCGTGGGAGGAAACCGGAGCGCCCGGAGGATACCCACGCAGACACGGGGAGAACATGCAAACTCCACGCAGGGAGGACCCGGGAAGCGAACCCGGGTCTCCTAACTGCGGGGCAGCAGCGCTACCACTGCGCCACCGTGCCACCCCACTTTTGAGTGTATCTTTTGGATTTTGGCTTGCAAATTTAAAAAGTTACCTTTAAATTTTCTATATCATGTTTTTTGCGATCATCTATTTTAATGATTTCCTCTCTTATGCTAAGTATACATACATGGTACAATAACTACAACTGGAACATCTGTGGTTATCTAAAAGTAATGGTACTGCTAGCAGGAATGCAGCTCAGGGGTACAAAGTACTGTGAATGGCTCAGCCATGGTAAAGCATCTCATTAAATTTAAAAGAACTGACAGCCCTGTAAGCATTTGGTTGCAAGGCAGAACCACATGTAACACATGACATACCTTTTGACCCAAAATATATGTTTTCTGTCCTCTTCATATACAGTGCATCCACATTTTGTTATGTTACAGCCTTATTCTAAAATGGATTAAATTCATTTTTTTCTTCAGAATTCTACACACAACACCCCATAATGCCAACGTGAAAAAAGTTTAATTGAGGTTTTCGCAAATTTATTAAAAATAAAAAACTGAGAAATCACATGTACATAAGTATTCACAGCCTTTTCTCGATACTTTGTCGATGCACCTTTGGCAGCAGTGACAGGCTCAAGTCTTTTTGAATACGATGCCACAAGTTTGGCACATCTATCCTTGGACAGTTTCGCCCGTTCCTCTTTGTAGCACCTCTCAAGCTCCATGAGGTTGGATGGGAAGCGTCGGTGCGCAGCCATTTTAAGATTTCGTCAGAGATGTTCAATCGGATTCACGTCTGTGCTCTGTGGGGGCCATTCAAGGACATTCACAGAGTTGTCCTGAAGCCACTCCTTTGATATCTAGGCTGTGTGCTTAGGGTCGTTGTCCCGCTGAAAGATGAACCGTCGCCCCAATCTGAGGTCAAGAGCACTCTGGAACAGGTTTTTATCTAGGATGTCTCTGTACATTGCTGCAGTCATCTTTCCCTTTATCCTGACTAGTCTCCCAGCTCCTGCCGCTGAAAAACATCCCCACAGCATGATGCTGCCACCACCATGCTTCACTGTAGGGATGGTATTGGCCTGGTGATGAGCGATGCCTGGTTTCCTCCAAACGTGACACCTGGCATTCACACCAAAGAGTTCAATCTTTGTCTCATCAGACCAGATAATTTTGTTTCTCATGGTCTGAGAGTCCTTCAGGTGCCTTTTGGCAAACTCCAGGCAGGCTGCCATGTGCCTTTTACTAAGGAGTGGCTTTCGTCTGGCCGCTCTACCACACAGGCCTGATTGGTGGATTGCTGCAGAGATGGTTGTCCTTCTGGAAGGTTCTCCTCTCTCCACAGAGGACCTCTGGAGCTCTGACAGAGTGACCATCGGGTTCTTGGTCACATCCCTGACTAAGGCCCTTCTCCTCCAATTGCTCAGTTTAGATGGCCAGCTCTAGGAAGAGTCCTGGTGGTTTCGAACTTCTTCCACTTACGGATGATGGAGGCCACTGTGCTCATTGGGACCTTCAAAGCAGCAGAAATTTTTCTGTAACCTTCCCCAGATTTGTGCATCGAGACAATCCTGTCTCAGAGGTCTACAGACAATTCCTTTGACTTCATGCTTGGTTTGTGCTCTGACATGACCTGTCAACTGTGGGACCTTATATAGACAGGTGTGTGCCTTTCCAAATCATGTCCAATCAACTGAATTTACCACAGGTGGACTCCAATTAAGCTGCAGAAACATCTCAAGGATGATCAGGGGAAACAGGATGCACCTGAGCTCAATTTTGAGCTTCATGGCAAAGGCTGTGAATACTTATGTACATGTGCTTTCTCAGTTTTTTTATTTTTAATAAATTTGCAAAAATCTCAAGTAAACTTTTTTCATGTTGTCATTATGGGGTGTTGGGTGTAGAATTCTGAGGAAAAAAAATAATTAAATCCATTTTGGAATAAGGCTGTAACATAACAAAATCTGTAAAAAGTGATGCGCTGTGAATACTTTCCGGATGCACTGTAAACCATGGACTAATGAAAACATTTGTGGAGGCAACGAACAAGGAAAGTCAAGGATTTCTACATCTGAGATAAATAACTGATGCCAGGATTAAGGAAAGCATTTTTGTTGGTTCACAAATCAGGCATGTCATCAATGACAACTTGTTTAAAGATCTGCTAAATGGGCTGGAGGAAATCAAATGGAATGCATTTAAGGATGTTATTGGAAATTTGCTTGGCAACTAACGAACAACAAACTCTGTCCAGCAGGTTAACAACATGCTCCAAGCATACAAAACCAATGAAGTGCAACATGTCGCTAAAGAGTTATTTTCACACTTAGATTTCTTCCATACTGATGTTGGTGGAGTCAGTGAACATGTTGAAAAGTTTCACCAGAACATTGCAAGAATGGAAAAGTGGGATCAGGGCAAATGAAACATGTCAATGCTGGACAACTATTGTTGGACAATGAAAAGAGAAGTATCAGATGCTAAGTACAAACTGAAATCAGCAGTGAAATATTTATAGCCCAGTTGAACTAGTGGAAAATGTCAGCATCATTAAGTGATTAAACAAACTAAATTCAATAAATGTTAATTTGTTTCTCTAAATTCCTATGTGATACAGTCAATCTAAAAATATATTTTTGTTCAGCTTGAAGCTGAATTCCTAAAAGTTTTTTTAGGAGGAAAACTTTGTTGTCCAGTGTTTATGTTATGATCTTGAAAAGAACAAGACAAATGTAGTTACCAATAAAAATCTATATGGGGTCATCGTAGAATTTCCTGTACACTTAGAGAACTTGAGAAAGGAAAGTGCCTGGTATTTAACACAAAAGGGTGCAACCAGAGTGGAAGCACCAGGAAAGGGTAAACAGAATTGGGGTGAAGTACACAGGCGAGAGTCAGGAACAAAAAAAAACAAAAAGCAACAAGAATTGGGCATCAAAGTCTAAACACAGAATCAGAATGATGGTCAAAATAAACATTGCCAAGAGGTTGTAACTGTGTATTGTCTTTGCCCCTATCTAATACAGAACGTAAGATTTGTTTTTTCAGTTCTAATCAAATATAATGCTAATCTGTATTGGATGCTTTGAAACTTCAGTCAAGTTCATGTGTTGTCACAACACCATCCAATCCCACCACTGGCAATTGACATCATTTCTGAAAACAACCAAGCAATAGGAAAAACGTCATAAAACAGAGGTGCCAGTGGTGAAACTATAATTCAAAATAGTATTACTGGTACAACACTAAAATGTTACAGACCATGTCCATACCAAATACAGATACAAGTGGTCCATTAATGTAGATTATGACAATTATAGTGCTTAGTATTTCAGGACATTTGTGAAATTCACCTCAGACTGTTTAGTTTGTTTTACTCTTGTTCGCATTTTGACTTTGACTTCACCTACAGTAGCATCCAGAACAGTCTCTGTCTCA
The DNA here is from genome assembly GCF_016835505.1 of Polypterus senegalus. Lineage (NCBI taxonomy): Eukaryota > Metazoa > Chordata > Cladistia > Polypteriformes > Polypteridae > Polypterus > Polypterus senegalus. The sequence continues at coordinate 171,696,479 of NC_053154.1, forward strand.
CATGTTATGAAGTAAATATAATAACTAGACTTCATGTTAGGATAGCATAGAGAGTTTTGTTTTGTTAAATGGTGTCTCAGAACTGGATGAATGGAGATTGCTGAGTAGCATCATACAGTTGTTTTCTTTAGCAGGTTATTGCCACTTTAGAATCATTAGAAGGAGAAACTGATAAACTATTGGCAAACCTATTTGAACTGAACACATTAAAAAGCTTGTAATATCTTTGCTGCTGCATTGTTCGTTTCAACAGATCTGTGAACAGACAGACGAGGAATGGCGCCACACCCCTATATTTGGCATGTCAGGAAGGGCACTTGCACATCGTTGAGTTCCTCGTGAAGGACTGCGGAGCTGATGTCCATTTGCGAGCCCATGATGGTATGACAGTTCTTCATGCTGCAGCACATATGGGACATCACGCCTTGGTCGTCTGGCTGGTGAGTGTGAAGTGGTCTGAGGATGTCCACATTTAGTGAACATACGCCTTTTTTGTGTTTGGGACTTCTTTTGTCACCTTATTTGTTAATAGCACATTCAGGAGGACTATTATATACCTAGGTTAAATATCCCCATGTGGTTATAAAGGTAGCATGGAAAAAGTAAAGCTAAAGAAAATTATTTCCATTTCTAGGCACTGACATTTGTAGTAAGTGGCCTCCCATCCAGGACAGGAGAAGATCTGGATTCTAGCAAACCTAAAATTGGACCAAGCAGTTCAGTAAATAAGTTGAGGAATCAGATAAGTTTCTGGTGAAGTGGCAGCAACGTTTTACCATAACATCATAAAGCACACAATAATGAAAAGATGTCTCTGTGCCCCTGCACAACTGTAGCAGGTCTATTCCCTGTGCTGGAAGCAGAAAAGCCTCATAAATACTACTAAATAATTATTATATTTTACTGGCATTTCTGGTATGAAATTCTCTTGAGGCCATATTAAAATTTTCCTCCATGTATGCAGACTATTGTAAACTTGAACTTACCTACTGTAACTAATAATGTCTGTCTCTCTGTTGCAAATGATTACTAAAACACGTACCTTTCATGTCACAAAAATCCATCCAACACTGGGATGTTGGTGCCTGGTCTGTGTTGGTTGGCTTCAAAATGTTGTGATACCCTCTGACATTGTTATCACCAGACAAACTGAAACAGAAATACCTCAAAATCAGAATCAAATAGCTTTAAGGTGAGAAAAGTAAGACACAGTATCTTGGAAACAAAAATACAGACTACACGCTCTGCACGATTCAAATTGTACAGTGCACATATGCTAGAAGTAATAACTGCCATGCAAACAGATTTTTGCTAGTTAATGCAAGGTCAGCAAATGACTGAAAAAATTATTTCCCACATGCTTCTATCTCTGCTCTTTCCACACCAGGATTCTGCACTCTTTTGAAATGGAAGCATCAAATTGATGATTCCTTTTTCACAAAGTGGAAAGAGCTTTTTTCAAATTTATTGTGGTCCTCTTCAGTGGTTTTTGAAAATCACAATGCATTCCTAATATTAGACTCCTTTCTGTTTTTTAAAAGTGTGCAAAAGACCTTGACCTTTTAATGAAGCAAATGATACTGGACTTTTCATACCTCTTTATTGCTGTGTGTTGCAATGGCCTCAATTGGAAAAGCTCAAACTGGTAGTGCAAATACATAGTGAAAAAAAAAAGAACAGAAGTCAATTTTAATATTGGTTTTAATACTGATAATACATAATGTTCAGGCCCCATTGCTAAATGGTAAAGTTTAGGTTGCACATGTGCAGTCACGCCTAAAGATAAAAGGAAAAATGCAGAAATAATGAGTCCAGCAAATCAGCATGCAACACCCAGCGTGAAGACAATTTCACATACTACAAGGAGCAGTATTTTTCTAGGTATGTATTTACATTGAGTATGTGATAGGAAATTAAAACATAAACACGGTTTAAGAAGACAAAGCTGAAGGTTGTTTTAATAATAGAATATAGTGCCTGAGGGAAGCTTATTACTAATTTTGTACAACATTGGCTGGGTCTGTGCCCCAGTTGCCCTTAATGAAAAACACCACTGCTAAATTGACATCTCTGTAGTCTCAAAAAACGTCTACAATCAGTAGATGTGATTTGTCTGGAAGTATTTAGATTTTGCAATGATGGTGTTTAAAATTGTTACCAAAGTATGTTGGTGTACCAGGGGTCAATATAGAGGTGAATATAGAGGATTGTTTACTGAATCATTACCTGCTTTGAGGAAGTACGTCAGCTTATCCCAAGGCTTGGCAGGTCTACAGTTTAAACCAGTGTTTCCCAAACTTTGTCCTGGGAACCCCCTGTGACTGCAGGTTTTTGTTTCAACCAGATTCCTAATCATTAACAACACCTGATAACACTTAAGCTCATTTAATTAGCTTGTATTTTTTTCTTTTATTCTACATTCAGAAAAGCACAGCAGCATGATATTTACATGCTTAAGACATTTAGAAATATTTCTGCTTTTGCTATAGGTTTAAATGCTTAACTCTCTTTTGTTGATTTCATTATATCTTGCTCTTTCTCTGTGCCATTTCCCCCCCTTCATTGTATCTTATTAATGGCAATTAGAAACGAGCAGAGCAGACATGCTGGCAAACAACACTGAATAATCAAAGGCTGCAAATACTTAAGCATCAGACCCACTAATTAGTAAATAATGGATCAATTAAACAATTAGAACACCTGGAAAAGTAGAATGAAAGTCAAGATGAAAATATTGTTAAAAAGAAAAAAAATACATTATTCCCATATGACTGCTGGTACATTTTAATATATTTTTTTAGCAAACTTAGTTTTCTAATTTCTATATTGTTCCCCATACACAGAACTTGGGAAATAACAGTTCACTTAATTAGTCCAGGAGTTCAATTAAAAACAGGAGCAGGTTGGAACAAACATCTGTAGACACAATGGGTCCCCAGGACTGAGTTTAGGAAGCACTGGTTTAAAGGATGACAAGGTGCCTAATGCCTGCAAGAGAAAATAAGCATCATCATCAAAATTGGTGCCTGTCATCTTACTTAATAATTACTTAAGAGTAAAAAATTTCTGAAGTGGCACACAGGCACTTGAGTTAACAAGCAACACACACTATTTTTTCAACTGAATGTCAATTTCAAGTCCAAACAAAACCAAAATGAACCCTCCAGCTCACCTAACACTGTTGTAATTATTCTGTTTTCCTGAATGCTAGACATACATTGCTGACAAGACAAATGTTATTGCCAATCTCTACCAAGCTGGTATGTGAGGAAAGAAAACTGGCATCAACTGTCTTCAGACTCATATATTTCTTCTTTTTTTAAGGTCTATAATTTTACTTTAATTTTGTCCAAACTATATTGGGTATCATCTGCAGATTAGCATAACTCTATCTTCAGATCCCTTTTTGAAGGCTAGAGGGCCCTATTAATGGGTCTGTGAATCAATAAAAGGTACTACAGAGAATCATTTATTAAAATAAGGTGAATTATTATACAAATACACATAGGAAGAGATAAAACAAAGCAGAGCTCAAAATTAAGGGACAATGCAATAAATTGAAGGCTCTGACCAGAGGTGGGTAGTAACGAGTTACATTTACTCCATTAGATTTACTTAAGTAACTTTTTTTAAAAAAAAGTACTTCTAAGAGTAGTTTTACTGCACCATACTTTTTACTTTTACTTGAGTACATTTGTGAAGAAGAAACACTACTGTTACTAAGCTACATTGCGCAACACTCGACTTGTTACTTTTTTCCATTTATACATTAAACTATATTTTTGCAAGAGAGAAGTTGCCAGTGGATCTACTGCATGACTGTTTCACCAGTTAGATGTAGCCATGCAGTCACATGACCACACACAAATTTCCTGTGTCTTGCAGACTTTGAGAGACTTTTTAGTCATGCGGGGCTCCTGTTCACTGCTAAACAGTCACAGGTTCACTGCAAGAACCAGATCGTAGTTCCCAAGCCTGCCTTTCATGTCTTTTAACCTCATGTCTTTTCTTATTTTCTTTGATTCCCCCTTCTTTTTTGTGCTCACCTGTATATATACACTCCCATCTCCGTAGGCCTTAATCACATGCCGCAGGAAGCCAATAAATCAATTGAAAACGATCGGACCCGCAGGTGCAGGTGCGACTCGCTCCAACTACCTCATTAACTCCCTGCAGTTGTGCCCACGGAGAGTGACACGGCTTTAAGGATTTGAAACTGGCCTTTTTTTCTTTTTTTTTTTTTTTTGTTAAGCCACAGACCTGCTACACCACAAAGTTCATATGCAGTATTATACTGTCACTATATAGGATATCTCATCACTGTAAGTAGTTTGCACTGTTCAACCATACATTTTACCTACTGTAGGTATTAGCTTCAAAACCTTTGTTGTGAAAAACTGAGATTTGGAACTTTGTGTTATTTGTGCATCTTTATTTTGTAAAGATGTGATTTATTTTTACTCATTTTTTAATTTTATTTGGAAATAGCAGAAAATGCACATTATTTTATATTTTTGTCTGTCTTATTACAACAAAAAAATCATTTATTATGTTCAAACAGTTACTCAGTACTTGAGTAGTCTTTTCACCAAGTACTTTTTTACTCTTATTTGAGTAAGTTTTTGGTGGACTATTTTTTACTTCTACTTGAGTAATATTATTTTGAAGTAAAGCTACTCTTACTTGAGTACAATTTTTGGCTACTCTACCCACCTCTGGCTCTGACTAACTGACGAGATTCTGTGATGGTCTGGGTTGACTCCACAATCCTAGGTAGCTTCTGAAACCACTTCTTGGCTGACCATTTCCTGGATCCCTCAGCACAAGGAAACGTCAATCAACAGGTGCAGACAACCCTTAAATCCTGCTTGGGTGTTTGTTGCCAATTCCTCTGCATTTACAGGATGCCGTACTGAGCTTTGCTCCTCACTCCTTCCACACCACAGTCTGTAGGGGTTCTGTGGGAGTCTCCTGGAGCACTTGGTTGTTCCTATTCCTTCCTATTCCTTTAAGTCAAAACCTCTAAACAATTATGTGGTCACATCTTGTTACCCCACAAGCTAACCTGTCCCTTAGTGAGAGACTCCAGATAAGAGCTCTCAAATATGGAATCTGCTGTTAATGCAAAATTACAGGAGTCAGTCCACACAATTCAGCAGTGTCCCCAGCAAAACCTAAAGCTCCCTGTGGCCACTAACTCAGCTGTCCCTTATACCTGCTAACTTTTAAATCTGTTATCCATCAATGCTTAAAGTACTCAAGGCAGAATTAGTAGGAAGATGATTCAGGGAAGCAGTAAAGCAAACATATTGAACCATGTTATTTTGTATAGTAAGAATGCAAAGCAGGACAAAATACCTGGAACAGTGTCCTGGATCCCAAGACCTCACAAAAACAGAAAATGTATTTTTGAAACACAGAAAGAAGAACACAAAGTAATAAAGGAAATAAGAAACAAAACCATGCTCCATCTAGGCCTTGAAGAACAAGTCTGCCAGACTTTTTGTGAATTTTTCCACACTCAAACATCCCCAAGTGCCAGACCAACAGTCTTCATGTTCAAAGTCTGTATCTGTCCACCTCTTTTTCTTTCTCTTAAAAACCAACCTCCACCTCATGACCTGTCATTTTCTGGTCAGTTAGCCTTTACCCAATTACCACCCGGTGTCAGGAATAGTCTGTTTTAATCGATGAGGCAACTGATCCCCAAAAATTAAAGTAACCTTGATTTGCTTCTCGGTTGCCTGCTCTTTTGAATAGACAACTGCCAGGAGTAGGCAGAGTTTCAACCCGCTACCTGCCTTTTTTTAAGTCGGGGCTTTAGCTTTTGATTCTCTATATGGTCACTCCTTCCATGTTATTTGCTATACAGTGTTTATTTTGTGGTTTTGCATGATGGGAAACAAGTGACATAAATCAGGAAGCTGGGATGTTGGTGTGAGTTCAGCATTATGTTAACTTCATTGTGAAATAGCCACCATCTAGAGCTTCTCTTATGCATTTTGGAATGTCTTGTTTTTATGCCTTTTGTTTTTTTGAATAGAATATTTTATCTGTTGATTTTGTTCTTGTTCTGATCTTACATATGATATTATGTCTTTTGTTAACCATCCTTTCAGATGACAGATTTGTTAAACACCATTCATTGTACCTTTTCATGGGCTTGTTTTAATGTCAGCCTACCCTGATCTTCACCCTAGGCTCAAGCATTCTGTGTGGTATATGCTGACCAAATGAATCTACCAAAACAGTGTAGCTCCTCAGCACAGGAGCTGGTGCTGCAGGATGGCATTAACAGTGTGGCTGTTAGTGCAAACCTGGATTATAGACTCATTGGCAATTGGCTGCATTTAAACTCTATGACTGCTGATGCAAAGTGGCATCTAGTAGCCACAAAGGCCACTATCACCCAGAGTAATGTGTATAAGGATGAGCCCTCGAAGGCAGAATCCAAGATGTGCGTTCTCAGTTTTGAGTATTACTCAAACAACTTCTAACTTCTGTGAACTCTCTGTTGCTGCCTATTAGCTTAAAGGAATTCTACTTTAAATTCTATAAGGCCTTTCTCTAACTCTGGTGCCTTTAGTGAATTTACTTCTAGGGCACCTACATTACCACCAGCTAATGAATCCTTCTCTAAGCCTTTTTTAAGGTTTTTGTCTTTCTGAATGGTCCCTTATTGATCTGTCCTGTTCCCAGTTCCAAGAAAACAATCTGCAATATACAACATATATATTTATATAGTATATGTGTATATAGTTAGATATATTCATATAGTTATACTGTGTACAGTATATGTGTGGGAAAACTGTAATGAATAATTTAATTATCCACTGCTGTTTATTCTGTTGTTTTTGCATCAATGTGTTATCCAGCCCCCAAAGTGAAGGTCCTATTCCAGTCACCCCAATATATTAGACATAAAGATTATTTATTAAAATGTAACTCTTTATTCTACAAGATAATCAAGAACATATCGTATTGCTAAATAACTTAAATATTTTAAATTTAGGAGAATATGCAGTCAAAATAGAAGCCATATAAGTCAATCTGCTGAAAAGAACCTTATTCTTGGCCACTATTGTGTCAACAGGGTTCTTTCACGGATATGGACCTCTCCATACAAGATAATGAGGGAGCTACAGCCTTACACTTTGCTGCCAGTGGTGGGCATCACAGGATCTTAGAGCGCCTCCTCCGAATGGGAGCAAAAATTATCAAGGATCACTGGGGAGGTACTCCCTTGCATGATGCTGCTGAGAATGGAGAATTGGAGGTACAGTATGCCATTTCTCTTTAATTGTGATCTCAGAGTAACATACTGCAGTATTTACATTAATAATAACACATTCGGAAGACACTGCAATGCAGTGGTTAAAACATCTGCCTCATGGATCCAGCAAGGTGGAGATAAGTCCCACAATCGGCCACTATTTATTACTGTATATGTCCTCCCCGTGTCTGCAAGGGTTTAACTTTGTGTACTTCTGGTTTTCTTCACATATCACAAAGATACATGCTAGATTGGTGTGCTCTGTGAAAACCTAGTGGAACATATCGATGGTGTGTGGCGTCAAGTGGCAAAACACAATAAAATAAATGGAAAGGGGTGACTGCTCTCAGGTGTCTAATTGATGCAATGTTACTGTTTTCCTTCCAGAAGAAGTGACCAGGGACATGATGGGAGTAGAGATTCTGTCAATAAGGGCAGCTTCTGAGAAATTACAGTAGTATTTGCAAATTATGCTCACATCTTGACATCTTACTTTATCATTACCTGTATTTTCTAAAATTCCTTATGTTACAGTCTGCATAAAACTATTTCATTACTGCCGCTAAAGCTAAAGTTCTGTAATAGAACAAGGATGATGTCTAAACAGCTTTTGTGTTTGGAAAGCAGATGAGACGGTAGGCATTTTTATGTTGTGCACAGCTTGTCCATTATTATTAGTGACTTTTGGACAATGCTTAGTTAATCAAAAAGTGTTTCATTTGTTTCTTTGATAATATGAGTGTAAAATGTAGAAACTGATGGAAAATCTCTGGTAAGCTTACATGATTATAAAAGTTCTTATTCATATTAAGAACTAAAGTATACAGTACAGTATACTTTATATGGATATGGTTTGGTATTACTGATTCTGTATTTTCTTGGATATGGACAAAACAGTACAAATATTTGCTAAAGTTCAGTTAGTGACAGAAAAATCATTTTGGCAAAGATTTTGCATAAATAAACAACAAGGAAATAATGAAATAATTCACTTCTGAAATTATGTGAAGTAAAAGGCAAGTGTGACAGCAGAAGTTAGTGTTCACAATGTAGAATTATGATGTTCCTTAACACAGTGTTCATTCAGCATTTTAATTACAAATGATGCAGAATAAAATGAAAAGTATTTCTGTATACCATTTAAGTTATAGTGATGTATATCTTGCTGTTAATGTGTGTCTGGTATTTCATGTAACTAAATGGGCATTCCTTTATTTGCTCTTTCACCTTGTTAAGATGTATTAATTAGGACATGAACGTACATTCTCTGCAGAAGGAGTGCACTGTCTTTTGTGAATCTGAATCAGAAATCATGGAAAAACATTTTTGCCAATGGTTGTGAATATTAAAATGCCTCTGGGTTCAATCCATATTTCCAGTAAAATTAAAAACACAAGATTCTAAAAGGGCTCTAATTTGTTTCCATGATTAAACTGTAAGAAATTTTGTCTTTAATGTTCCTCTTCTCCCCTTTGTGAGCTGAAACAGATAACATCACTGCTATAGAGCCCATTTCACTTCCAGCTACAGTGCATTGATGCACCTGGAAAACATTGGGAATTGCAGTATGCTTCATAAACAGGCCATAATTTAAGAGATTAATTTGTTGTGCATTGCATCTTAACACACCCTAATAAATACTGTATGTCCTGTACTAGTAAAATAAGGCACAGTATGATCATTTTAAGAATGTTTGTTAGTTTTGCTTTCCCAAATAGGTTCTTCATTTTGCTCAAAACGGTGACTTCCAAGCTGATGATGGCTCCACTATTTTTCCTGAAGTGTTAAAGTGTGGTCATTGCCTTAATTTTGATCTATTTTATTATTCTGGCATGCAGTGAAAGTACTGGGTCTCTTTTACCTTTGTAGCATTTTTTTCTCTTGAATCCTGCATGTTTATTATTTTTATATTTTAACTCTCCTTAAACCAAGGGTGTCAAACATACATCCCACAGAACCTACCTATCTGGCCTACAGGATGGTTGAGTGCGTGGCTACCCTGTCTGCATTATTAACCAGATTGGTACTGTATATGTGCATCTATGAACTGTTTACATGTCAGTGTGTAAGCCCATGACATTTTATAGTGCTACGTCATCTGTACCATGCATTTGCAAACAGGTGAGGTCAGATTGGAGAGCATGCACTGGTACAGTGCATTGCTGCACCCACCACACGATAAAGCAGCTCGGGATCCTGGTTGGCAACCCCCCAGGCAGACTGCGGTCCAGTCTCACCCTCCAGGGATGACCCTCTATCTGCTGCAGCCAGGTGTTACATGGGCATTCCCTGGTCTAGCCACTTAGGTCCTCAACAATGAGGATCCAGCAAACTGGATCACCCTTGGGGAATCATGCTACAAGCCGGTGAGACAAGACATTCCACTCGCCTACCCAGATGGGCCAACTCAAATTGGGACCTCAGTGCTGCCGTGCAGTGGGCGATGCCTCAGCACCACACCAGTTCTGATCCCCAACAGAGCTGACCCCATTGGCTTTTCAACGGTTTCGGCTCTTCCAGGGATGGGGCTCCCAATGGTTTTCCCCCATCCCCTTCACGATGCGAACAGCCTTCCTATGAGCGGCTGCAGCACAGCTACTCCCATGGACAGCAAAAAGGAGTAATTTCTGTCATCTCACGACTGTGTGAAGTTATTTTTTTATGGTGGCTGGAGTGCCAATCCTGCCTCTAACCCCTATGATTTCCATGCAAGTTGGAGGACCTCTTGCAGGGCCGGATGCAATTTAATGTCATACCCAGGACATGTGCAAACATTTTATAAAAAGTGACACTTGAAGTGATTTTAATTGATTAGTTATCAAAGGTCCCTCCCCTTAATCAATAAGTTGCACATCACAAGGAACATAATGATTAATGTAGCTCTTATATTATCATGACATTGACTCTTGTATCAGTCAGGAATGGAGTCAGCAGCAGTAAAACCTGTATTCAATATTCAGATGAACAGCTTTAACACCAGTCACAGTGGAGCCTATAAGAAAGGGAAAGACTGCCACAGTCGCACAATCTCCATTCTAATGTGGCTAAAGAAAGCCGTCTTTCTAAAGATAGCAAGCTAATTAAAAGAGCAATGAAATTAATGAAGGAAGCACCATGCAGTGCTACAATATATTTCATTTTAAAGTTTCTGATCAAATACCTTGTTCAGTTTGTTTCCCCTAAATTAGAATTAAATACTCTCTGTTAATCAGATTCCTTTAATGCATGGTAAGATTGAACAGTAGTTATCTTCCAAAGTACAACTCGAAATCATTATCTCTTAATAAAGACAAAGTCAACCTAAATACAATCCTGAAGTAAATGTCATAAGGTTACACATATTTACAATTGAAACTGGGTAGCAGGTACTGTACGACTACATTACAATGGTACATATATAAAGTGTAAATCGAGCAGGAGGCACAGATCGGGTAGCTGTAACAATACTTTGTTAGTGAAAGTGAAGTAACACACACTAAAACTCATTAAGATTAAATGACTAAATTACTATATTAATCTAACCAAGGAAAGTAATTTTAGTAATCTATCCATTGCATATCAGTAGGCTAGTGCTTGTTGCTATCTCATGTTTTACCTTTCGTACATCGTTCAGCAACTTCACTTCTGTTCAGAGAACCTTGAGTCTTTTAGTTAGAAAAACTTAGTAAGAATATAGTTTTAATTTCATATCTTAGCAATGGTACAAAATGTTGACAATGAAGAGAAAACTAGACTAAGTATCTTGTATTGCTTAGAAAAGACCTTATTTAGGTATGTGTGGAGAAAGTCAGTTACATGGAATAAGTTCCTGTTGCAAAAGAGTACAGTATCCATAGACACTAATTGAATGGTTTTCTGCATTCCCATAGAAATTCTGCAGTGCCCACATGACCCAACTCGGTCTAAATTTAAGAGTTGTGGGCACAGGTGTTGTTGTTATGTAAAACTCTATGGTAATTCTTAAAAATGAAATCAACTATATATATTGTCACAAATTGGATGGACCACAGATCAAGGGTTTGGGTGCCTCCATGTTAAACCCTGTTAAATGCTGGTCAAAAATGAAAGTAAAAACAACAAATAAGTGGCCACTATCATGCTTGTATAGAGTGCAGGAGCGGTATCTGTCTTGTCTGCAGGTTCCAAAATGAACAGTCCCTTTCAGTCAAATATACAGCACTTGTCCTAGAAGGAACTGAGCCTCTGGGAGTGTTCAAGAGGTGTGATCAAGTAGCTTTTTAGTTGTATCCTTTGGTGTTTTCAGTTGAAGAAAAAAAGGAAGTCAGTGACAACACCTTCTCTCATCCTAGGGTGAAAGTGCTTACATTGTAGGAGATATATACATATACTTCATATATACACATTGCCACACATGCGCTCAGGACTCACATATATTATGACCAGTAAAGGGTGTTGCATTACCCCAAACACAATCTCAGAAACACAAGCCCTGGGTTGAAACAAATGATTTATTGTGCAAATACCTTCAAAGGTCATTTATAAGCACAGGCTCAGACCCAGTTCTTCCTTTTCTCTCTTGCTTCCCCCAGGCGAGTGTTTTTTCCAGCTCCTCTCCCAACTCTGGCTTCCTGTACTGAAGCAGAACTGCTGCTTTTATCCAGGACCGGGAGTACTTACAGTGTCGTGACACTATCCCTCAGAAGCTTTTCCAGGTTAGGCGGAAGTCCTGTAAAGTAGGGTCCATTAATCCCTTCAGTGCACTCTGGCGGCACCCATGGAACTCAACAGAGCTGCCCCATGGGCCACAGTTCCCCACATGCCCTGTGGGTATCCGTAGAGGCACTGTAACCCAGGGACACTGCCACCTAGCTTTTTAGATGAGTAAATACCCTGAGTAAGTTGTCTCCCCAGTCCATCCATTGTACTGGCATCCTGGCCAGTTACAGATCCTTTAAAGTCCTACCAGGATGCCAACATTTCAGTATCCATCTCCTGATTACGGCAGGGACAACTTGGCCTAATTGGTGGGTTGGCCTCCCATCCAGATAAGGAGTCCTGAACCAATCGAGCCGGGAAGCCAGCCCATATCTGATATCCTATAAAAATATAAATAAAAAAAATATAACAAAAAAAAAAACTTTAAAAATAAAAGTAAATTAACAAACAATGCAGACTCAGTAATGCGCTTGTATTGTTTACTGAAGTGCCTTGTTATATACAATGTTTTTAGTTTTTCCATCTTTAGCCAATATATAAAGGTTCTTAGGACTTCCTACCATTGAACATGCTATGTAAAGTTGTCCATGTGAGAAACAGGCTGTGTCCAAATTGATTCTAGCAATTTTCAATGATTGTCCAAACATTCGGACAAGAGTCAAGTGGATGATAACAGACATATAAGACCAAAGTTCCAATTAGTCTCTTCCAATTGAAATTCTTTTACAATCAATTAAAGGTTAAATATTTTAACTATATAAATGAATATTATAAGTTAAATATCATAGCTATATTTGGTCTACACTTTACCTTCGATTTTAATAAGTTAATTAAGTTAGTTTTTTGATTATGAATGTATTAAAAAAAATTCCTATATCTTTTTTACGAAAAAATTGTAACATTAACACATTAGCTACAATGTTGCAAAACAAATGACAGTTCATTAGTGAATAAACAAAAATCAAAAAGAGAGCAGCTGAATCCACAAAATAAATATATGATGTTAATGGTAGATAAAAATAAAATCGCTTACGTATCTTATATATAATTTGCAGCGGAGAAGTAGTGTGTTAAAGAAGTTATGAAAAAGAAAAGGAAACATTTTAAAAATAACGTAACATGATTGTCAATGTAATTGTTTTGTCACTGTTATGAGTGTTGCTGTCATATATATATATATATATATATATATATATATATATATATATATATATATATATATATACACATACACACACATATAAACATATATACATATACATATATACATATTTACATATACACATTGTGAACGCTGGCCCCAGCACAGACAGACGGACGACATATTTTGCTTCCACACACTGTTTATTATATACACTATATACAAAGTCACGTGCACTCACACCCCAGTACCTTCAGCACCGAATCCCCCAAAAGTCCAGGGCCCACAGTCACTGTGCCTTTCCTCTGGCCGCCTCCTGTCCTCTATCCAGCTCCGTCTTCTGCCTCCCGACTTCCACCAATGACTGGAGGGAGGCGGCCCCTTAAATAATGCCCCGGATGAGCCCCAGGTGTTTCCGGCCTCTTCTCCTTAGCCACGCCCCAGCGTGGCAGAAGTGTCGGCTGCTTTCCTGGCAGCTCTCCGGGCGCCACACAATGTCTTCCCCCCGGCACTTCCTGGTGTGGCAGAAGTGCCGGGCTCCCAGGATAATTAGGCACCGGGGCGCCGCCTGGCGGTGGCCACGGGTCCCTACAGGGCTGGGCTTCCCAGCCCTGTACCGAGGCCCCTGCCTAACCAGGACGGACGCCCCCACTCAGTCTGGAGGAGGTACACGCCCTCCTCCGGTCTTCCAGGGCATCCCGGCCGGGCTCCATCCCCGGCCAAAGACCACACAGGGTAAACCGGCATCGGGGCGCCGCCTGGCGGTGACCACGGGTCCCTACAGGGCTGGGCTTCCAAACCCTGCACCCGTGGTCCCCAATATAACCAGGGGGGACGCCCCCTCGCGGTCTGGAGGAGGCACAAGCCCTCCTCTCCTCCTCCTGGGCTAGCGAGGACACGTGGGTCCGAACGGCACAACCCGAAAGGGCAGCACGTCCCCAGTGAGGGTCCTACTATGTCCCCAGGGTCCAACACGGCACCCTGGGACATCTGTCTTCGGCACCCCGCGGCGCAAACGCGCCCCAGTGGTCTGCACCGTTCTCGCCCCCGCTGTCCCCCCCAGCTGGGTCATCATAGGCCTCCCGGCGTGGAGCTCTCCCGCAGAGCGGCCCGTTCCAGGAGGGCAGGTCGACGTCGGCCTCAGCGCTTGTCGGGGCTTCGGGCCTGTAGGAAAAAGAAACAGAGGGCCAGAAGCACAGCCAGGACACTCACCCTGAGCGCCCCGTCGGTCTTCGTACCGACCGTGCTCCTGCCCCCCTCCGACAGTCCCCAACTTGCCTGCTGAAGGCCTCCGCCGCCGGTTCCATGCCCCTCCGCTCATCGGCCGCGGCACCGCTCTTGCAGGCAGCTCGCCCAGCCGCCCAGGGGATTTCCTCTGTCCATCCAGAGGACGGCCCTTCTCCGGACGTGCGCACCCAGCGCCGCGTCCTCTCCTATCGGAGGAATCGGCATTCACCCTTCGATTCCTCCTTCCTCCTCCAGCCCCGGCCGGGGACCACAACATATATACGTATACACATCTACATATATATACATATATACACATATCAACATATATACTCTGCAAAAAAAGAAACGTCCTCTGACTTTCAACTGTTTTTACTTTCAGTAAACTTAATGTGTAAATATTTGTATGAACACTAAAAGAGTCAACACCATAAGACATAAACTAAAAATGTTTCACAATGTGTCCCTGAATGAAGGGAGGCTCAAAATTAAAAGTACCAGTCAGTATCTGGTGTGGCCACCAGCTGCTTGAAGTACTGCAATGCATCTCCTCCTCATGGACTGGACCAGATTTGTCAGTTCTTGCTGTGAGATGTTACCCCACTCTTCCACCAAGGCACCTGCAAGTTTCTGGACATTTCTGGGGGGAATGGCCCTAGCCATCGATCCAAATCGATCCCGCTCCAGGGTACAGGCCTCGGTGTAACGCTCATTCCTTTGACGATAAACACGAATCCGTCCATCACCCCTGGTGAGACAAAACCGTGACTCATCAGTGAAGAGCACTTTTTGCCACTCCTGTCTGGTCCAGCGAAGGTGGGTTTGTGCCCATCAGTCCAGCCTCTCTCAGCCTATTGCGGACAGTCTGAGCACTGATGGAGGGATTGTGTGTTCCTGGTATGACTCGGGCAGTTGTTGTGGCCATCCTGTACCTGTCACGCAGGTGTGATATTTGGATGTACCGATCCTGTGCAGGTGTTGTTACATGTGGTCTTCCACTGCAAGGATGATCAGCTGTCCTTCCTGTCTCCCTGTAGCGCTGTCTTAGGCGTCTCACAGTGCGGACATGGCAATTTATTGCCCTAGCCACATCAGCAGTCCTCATGCCTCCCTGCAGCATGCCTAATGCACGTTCACGCAGATGAGCAGGGACCCTGGGCATCTTTCTTTGGGTGTTTTTCACAGTCGGTAGACAAGTCTCTTTAGTGTCCTGCGTTTTTAGAACTGTGACCTTAAATGCCTACTTTCTGTAAGTTGTTAAGGTCTTAACGACCATTCCACAGGTGCATGTTAATTAATTGATTATGGTTAATTGAACATGCATGGAAAACATTGTTTAAACCCTTTACAATGAAGATCTGTAAAGTTATTTGGATTTTTGAAACATTATTGTTGAAATACACAGTCCTGAAAAAGGGACGTTTCTTTTTTTGCTGAGTATATATACACATACATACACACACATATACATATATACATATACACATACATACATACATACATACACACACATCTATACTAATAAAAGGCAAAGCCCTCACTGACTCACTCACTCACTCACTCATCACTAATTCTCCAAGTTCCTGTGTAGGTAGCAGGCTGAAATTTGGCAGACTTATTCCTTACAGCTTACTTACAAAAGTTGGGCAGGTTTCATTTCAAAATTCTACGCGTAATGGTCATAACTGGAAGCTATTTTTCTCCATATACTGTAATGGAGTTGAGCTCAAAAGCCGTGGGGGGCGGAGTTTCATGTGACATCATCACGCCTCCTATGTAATCACAGGAACTGACTGTCAACGCAGTGCGTAGAAAACCAGGAAGAGCTCCAAAAAGCGCTGAAGAAAACATGCATTATACAATTGAGAAGGCAGTGAAACAATAAGATGCGAGCGAATGACATATACAACCATATTCATGAGTGCTGCTACTTCAGAAACAAAGCAAGGTATAAACCTAAAGTTTAAATTAAGTTCACAGACAGGCTGCCGCTGGCATTTGTCATGCCCACGGGTAATGCGGGATACAAGTTTAATGAGAGGACGCAGGATATAAACAAGAGTTTTGATCACTTTGTAACTAAGTTAAAATTGCATGTGAAGGGCTGTGCTTATGCAAATTCCGAGAGACTGTGTTTGTGGGGGATTGACACTTAAGGCGGGTGGGGGAGTCACGTCATCATCTCCCCTCCCATTCACCTCATTTCGCTCTAAGCTGAGCTCCGCAGCTAACGCACGCAGTGTTACGGAAGCGACGTTGTGACGCTGCCACCAAATACTCACAGAAAAATCCACAAGTTAATACACACGCTGTCTCTACAGTTTCTCTACAATGAATCCTCCAGGCACTACTTACAAAAGGTTACATTGACAATCGTGTTACGTTATTATTAAAATGTTTCCTTTTCTTAGCACAAGCACAGCTGAGAAGCTTCGATGCATGTGCTCCATAACGCATTAAAAAATAATGCATTTAATCACACTTTGCAATACAAAGGGGAACTTATGTCAATGCATGATTTCATGGTACACCGATTACATTGATCAGAGCTTCCCGATTCATTTTACCCTCGCACACCCTTGGTTTGAGAAGATCTATGAAAAAATATGACGTTAACACAGAAAAACAGATCACCAATTGAAGCTTTATGAATAATCGATTCACCATCAATAATTGTTTTGGTAAAGTCATACTCAGTGTAATCCTTCTTCCATTTTATAATTTTTCCGCCACTAGCCATGATTAAATGAACGGTAAAAAAGTAAGAGTGAAGCGAGGGTGACTTATTCAGGCAGGCAGGCGACAGCTCAATAGCTCGAATTTGGATACAAGTAGGTTCTATTTAATCGCCAGAAATATCTTTGTTAGGAATGGAAGTTGAATTTAGTCTTCAAATTTCTATGGTAAAGAAAAAGTTATGCAATGATGACTACATTTAACTATATAAAGTCAAAACTTGATTATATAAAGTCATTGTCAGAATAAATAAAGTCAAAACTTGAATATATAAAGTCAGCATCAGTATATATAAAGTCAAAACTTGAATATATAAAGTCAGCGCTGGAATATATAAAGTCAAAACTTGAATATATAAAGTCATTCCCAAATATATAAAGTCAAAACCTGAGTATATAAAGACAGCGTTGGAATATTTCGGAATATATAAAGTCAGCGCTGGAATATATAAAGTCAAAACTTCAATATATAAAGTCAGCGTCGGAATATACAAAGTCAGTGCTGGAATATCCATCCATTTCCCAACCCATTGAATCCGACCACAGGGTCACGGGGGTCTGCTGGAGACAATCCCAGCCAACACTGGGCGCAAGGCAGGAACCAATCCTGGGCAGGGCACATGCATCATTTTCAAAACATTAACCGAACAGTGTTTTTTTAATTTATTTTTCTGAATACGTTTTTGTTCACTTAGTTCAGTTCAGAGTCATTTCAATCAATAGATTTTGACTTTGACTTTATATATTCAGGAATGAGTTTATATACTCCGATGTTGACTTTATATAATCAGGAATGACTTTATATATACCGACACTGACTTTCTATATTCAAGTTTTGACTTTATATATTCAGAAAAAAGTTTTGACTTTATGTATACCGACACTGACTTTATATTTTCAAGTTTTGACTTTATATATTCAGGAATGACTTTATATATTCACAAAATCAATGTATTTGCCTGTTTGGCACCCCATAGTATATGTGTGTGTGTATATACAGTATGTACACATGTATGTATATATATATATATATATATATATGCCAGCAACACTCATGACAATGACAAAACAATTACATTGTCAATCATGTTACGTTATTATTAAAATGTATCCTTTTCTTTTTACTTCTCCGCTGCCAAGCGCGGGTATTTTGCTGTATATACAGTATATATATATATATAGATATAGATATTGTGGTCCCTGGCCGGGGCTGGAGCCCAGCTGGGACGCCGAGGAGGACCAGAGGAGGGCTTGTACCTCCTCCAGACTACGAGGGGGCGTCCGTCCTGGTTATGTTGGGGGCAACTATGTTGTCCGTCTGCCTGTGTCCGGGTCCCAGTTCACAGTGGCGTAGCCGGCAGGATGCTCCGCCTGGTACAAGGCGGGGACCTGCGTTCAAACAAATGTCTGTGGATGACCTGGCACAGCAGCGGACCCCACACACTCGCCGCCGAAGCAGCTCGTGCACAACCCCGCGGGAGCGGTTAACCCCAGAGACCGCAGAAAGGCCATCCCCGGGTGCGGAGGAAGAAGAACGGGCGTTGCCAGAGCTCAGCGGGCTCCGAGGGTCGCACTGTCGGGAAGGACGGCCAGGCCGGCGTTGCGACGCAGAAGGCCACACCAAGGCAGTCGGTCGGGGCCTCGGAGTGACGGGATCCGGGAGGTGAGCGCCCTGCCCTACCCTGCAGTAATCGGCCCTTCGCGGTCGCACTTACCTTGTTTTCTACAGGGAGGGACAATCCGGATCCACGTCCGTGGCAGGAGCACGAAGGGCCATGGGCTGTCGGCAGTGCGACGGTGGCAGCAGAGGAGGCTGCGAAGCTGAGAAGCTGCAAGGAGGCACGTCACTGCACCCAGACCAGGGGAGACAAGATGGCCGCGGGCCAGATGTCCCGCCCGCTGACAGGCACGGGATTGGCCGGTGTGTCTTGTGTGCCCACCAATGATTGGATGGAGGCGGGACCAAGGAATGCCAGTCTCGTGCCTAGGAGAGACCCGATTGGGCCAGAAGGAGTGGCCCACAGGAGGCAGACGATGAGTGGGGCTGATCGACAGGTAATCCCACTGCCGTCTGCCTCTCTGTTTTCACCAGAGGCTCGGTGTGAGCCGGAGGAGTCCCTTTGCCCCGCCGAGTCGCCTTTATTGCAGTTGCTGGGTGATCTTGTCGCCCGGTTGGAGCAGCTGAAGGGGAAGGCGGTCGCGTCGGGAGAGACGCCGCGTGAGACGGAGAATCGGCGCAACGCTGGAGCCTTTGGCAGACAGGACACCGCGGGGGAGGTAGGTTATGCCGTCCCCGTAAAGCATGAGGGGGGATTCGCCGAACATGGCCGCGACTGTATAAAGGAAGACCGGCTTCAAGTAGGCCATTCCCCAACAGCGGACGCGACGGTGCAGACGGTCTGCGAGGCAAGGAGAGCGAGAGCGCAGGAGCTGGCAGGATCGGGGCTGATGAGTAACCTGGGTCCTAGCTCCCTGCTCTCCAAGCTCGCAGCAGTCTCCTGTTGCTCTGCATGGACGCAGACGGGGCTGGATTTGAACTTTCGCCATGTTCAGACCCAGACCGTCAGGGCACCCAAGAGAAGAAGGAGGAACCGAGGGGTGAATGCCGGTTCCTCAGATAGGAGGGGATGCGGCGCAGGGTGCGTGCGTTCGGATGAAGGCCGTCCTCTGCGAAGGCTGAGGGAAAACCCTGGGTGGCTGGGCGAGCCGCCTGCGAGATCGGACCCATGGACATCACAAGGATGGGCATGGGACCTACGGCAGAGGAGCAAACCAGGCAAGTCGGGGGCTGTCAATAGGGGGGGAAAGCGCTGCCGGTTATTTTTAAAATGTTTCCTTTTCTTTTTCATAACTTCTTTAACACACTACTTCTCCGCTGCCAAGTGCGGGTATAGATAGATAGATAGATAGATAGATAGATAGATAGATAGATAGATAGATAGATATGAGAACAACACTCATATCAATGACAAAACAATTACATTAACAATCATGTTACGTTATTTTAAAAATTTTTCCTTTTCTTTTTTGTACCTTCTTTAACACACTACTTCTCCGCTGCGAAGCGCGGGTATTCTGCTAGTATATATATAAATAGCAAAATACCCGCTTAGCCATACTACTATAAAATTTTTATTAAGAACAAAATTAAACCTTTTTAAACTGAGGGAAAATATACCAATAATTATTTGTTAAGGATCTCTTTGTATACCACATTGTGAGTTCGGCCCTCTGGTTGTAATATGACCAAGCTGTGCGCTGAGCTTACTCTTGAGCATGCAACGTACAGTTGGCCATGTCAACAGTAATCTTGTTTCAAATCTCACAGCTTGGATTGCTGCTGTCATAATCGGTTTGAGTTTCATGGTTTGTTTCAATTATGACAGTATTTGTAGGACTTGTGTTGAAGAGACATTCAGCATCTGTCAAGTGTTGTAAGTATACAAACGGTTTCATCGATAACTTCACATCCAGCTTTTGAGAGTTTAAACATTCATAAACATAAAAGTGTCCACTACTGAAATCGTCACCTGTCAATCTAAGATGTTTAAGAGGCATTGGCGGTTGCCGAAAGGTGTAAAATATTTGGCCATTTCAGTACACTTTAAAGCGACAACCGAACAATTCAGCGGCAGCCATCAACTCACATGCAGATGCATAGGTGAAGGGCTTAAGCATTTCACTCTTATAGTGCTCCTGTGTAGTATAATTATCTCCTGTACCATCATCAGTCCACACCTTGAACCTGTCCCAGTCATTCAATACATAAGACACAATGTTCCTCTGGATATCAAGAGTGAGCCTGATATGGCCGTGCAATATGTAACAAAGAGAATGGAAAAGGTAGGTGCCATCTCCGGGCATGGAAACCACTCTGTAAGTGACAGTTCTTTGATCGATGGTGATCACCTCGATAGACATGTTAATGGGGGTACGGTTGGAATGATAAAGGAAATGGGTACCTGAACAATGTAAAGTAAGTCTAAAATACCTACACAATAACTATAATCATAATAAATGAACAATAAAACAGCGGAGAAGCCGTGGATTAAATAAAAAGGCTGTAGTTATCAGCAGGGAGACATGAATCCCGTGGCGAAGCAAGGAAGGGAATGTAGAGACTGGAGCGACGGACGGCCTTTTATAGGCAGGCAGCCAACAACGTGGGAGGTGTTGGGATGGGGGACCCAACGCCGCCTCACACGGTGACCGAGCTGCAGGCTATGGACGTATATATGTACGTAAGGAGGATTCAGTTAGCGTTGGGAACCCGTGTACCAAATTTCTTGAAGATGGACCCATAAGTAACAAAGACTGTTGAAAAGTTCAATATGGCGGCCGACAGTGGCATCATACCACCAAAATAAGTACCAAATTTCAGCCTTCTACCTACACGGGAAGTTGGAGAATTAGTGATGTTGGAAAGTTCAATATGGTGGCTGACAGTGGCGTCATACCACCGAAATAAGTATGTGCATTGGTTTCGGTTAACGCAGGGAAGCCGCCTACCAAATTTCGTGAAGATGGGGCCATGAATAAGAAAGTTCAACATGGCGAACATTGTCAACCATTATGACTGCTACACGTAGAATTTCGAAATGAAACCTGCTTAACTTTTGTAAGTAAGCTGTAAGGAATGAGCCTGCCAAATTTCAGCCTTCTACCTACACGGAAAGTTGGAGAATTAGTGATGAGTGAGTGAGTGAATGAGTGAATGAGTGAGTGAGTGAGTGAGGGCTTTGCCTTTTATTAGTATAGATAATAGATAGCCTATTTTAATCAAAATAAAACAGAATACATTCAAAGTAGTGTAAAAAGGATGGGAAAAGTGAAGCCTTTTTTAAGGTTTTTTTACAGGTTAATTTTTGTTTTGTGGTGTAGTAATAAGTTTTGACATGCACAATTTTTGACGACGTAAAAAAAAAGTCATTTATATTAATATTATTATTAGGTTGATTTAATTGCATTACCACTACAACATTGTTTCAATAAGAATAATGCAAGATGAAAATATAGTTAACATAAATGAACATTAAACAACAAACAATACTACGGATTTTTCATGATAAAACTGTCAGTTGCTTTTACGGAGCACATCAGAAATGATGATAACATACATGCAAGACTGCAAGATTGTTACAGTCTGCTTTATATATATTGTGATGGATGGCCGGCCATTTATCCCGGCCAATACCCCCAAGCCGCCAGGTGGAGCCCTCCTTGCAGCGTGGAGGTTCCCAGAAGACCAGCAGGGCATCATGGACATTGGAGTTTTTATGCAAAGCCCTGCTAGATGCCGTGGGGGCCACAGGAGGGAGCTGCAGGGAGGACCGAGGGCTTCTTCGTGCCCTGTGACCCGGAGGTTCGTCACAGGAAGAGCGTCGGACTTCCGGGTTGAAGAAAGGGACTATTTACCCTGACCCGGAAGGAATAAGGACTTGTGGACTATTGGGCAGAAACACAATTGGGTCAGGAGGTATAAAAGGACTATGGGAACTCACAGACAATGAGCTGACCTGGGTGGAAGGGTGGCAATGCGTCTGGGAGCTGGAGGATTGTGTTTATTGATTGTATTGGTGATTTATGAGTATTGTGGTGGAGAGTGTGCTTTGTGCACTGTGGCGACAAAATAAAGTCAACTTGAGGACTTTTACCTGGTGTCTGGAGTCGTGGACAGGGGTTCAAGGGAGCGAGAGCGCCCCTTATAGTTCACAATATATATATATATGTTTGTGTGTGTCCTGCGGTGGGTTGGCACCCTACCCAGGATTGGTTCCTGCCTTGTGCCCTGTGTTGGCTAGGATTGGCTCCAGCAGACCCCCGTGACCCTGTGTTCGGATTCAACAGGTTGGACAATGGATGTATATATATATTCAGTAATTCCATTCAAAAAGTGAAACTTGTATATTAGATTAATTCATTACACACAGACTGATGTATTTCAAATGTTTATTTCTTTTAATTTTGATGATTATAACTGACAACTAATGAAAGTCCCAAGTTCAGTATCTCGGAAAATTAGAATATTGTGAAAAGGTTCAATATTGAAGACACCTGGTGCCACACTCTAATCAGCTAATTAACTCAAAACACCTGCAAAAGCCTTTAAACGGTGTCTCGGTCTAGTTCTGTAGGCTACACAATCATGGGGAAGACTGCTGACTTGACAGTTGTCCAAAAGACGACCATTGACACCTTGCACAAGGAGGGCAAGACACAAAAGGTCATTGCTAAAGAGGCTGGCTGTTCACAGAGCTCTGTGTCCAAGCACATTAATAGAGAGGCGAAGGGAAGGACAAGATGTGGTAGAAAAAGTGTACAAGCAATAGGGATAACCGCACCCTGGAGAGGATTGTGAAACAAAACCCATTCAAAACTGTGGGGGAGATTCACAAAGAGTGGACTGCAGCTGGAGTCAGTGCTTCAAGAACCACCACGCACAGACGTATGCAAGACATGGGTTTCAGCTGTCGCATTCCTTGTGTCAAGCCACTCTTGAACAAGAGACAGCGTCAGAAGCGTCTCGACTGGACTGCTGCTGTGTGGTCCAAAGTTATGTTCTCTGATGAAAGTAAATTTTGCATTTCCTTTGGAAATCAAGGTCCCAGAGTCTGGAGGAAGAGAGGAGAGGCACAGAATCCACGTTGCTTGAGGTCCAGTGTAAAGTTTCCACAGTCAGTGATGGTTTGGGGTGCCATGTCATCTGCTGGTGTTGGTCCATTGTGTTTTCTGAGGTCCAAGGTCAACACAGCCGTCTACCAGGAAGTTTTAGAGCACTTCATGCTTCCTGCTGCTGACGAACTTTATGGAGATGCAGATTTCATTTTCCAACAGGACCTGGCACCTGCACAAAGTGCCAAAACTACCAGTACCTGGTTTAAGGACCATGGTATCCCTGTTCTTGATTGGCCAGTAAACTCGCTGACCTTAACCCCATAGAAAATCTATGGGGTATTGTGAAGAGGAAGATGCAATACGCCAGACCCAACAATTCAGAAGAGCTGAAGGCCACTATCAGAGCAACATGGGCTCTCATAACACCTGAGCAATGCCACAGACTGATCGACTCCATGCCACACTGCATTGCTGCAGTAATCCAGGCCAAAGGAGCCCCAACTAAATATTGAGTGCTGTACATGTTCATACTTTTCATGTTCATACCTTTCAGTTGGCCAACATTTCTAAAAATCCTTTTTTTGCATTGGTCTTAATTGATATTCTAATTTTCCGAGATACTGAATTTGGGACTTTCATTAGTTGTCAGTTATAATCATCAAAATTAAAAGAAATAAAATTTGAAGTACATCAGTCTGTGTGTAATGAATGAATCTAATATACAAGTTTCACTTTTTGAATGGAATTACTGAAATAAATCAACTTTGTCATGATATTCTAATTTTATGACCGGCACCTGTATATAGTCACAAAGACAGAATGAGTCCCAAACACACTGTTATTTCATTTCAAAAGCAACAGGCGTGTGGTGGTGCTCAGACATAAACAATGCTGGCAGTCACTTCCAGTTTACCCTCTGGTGGTCGTTCCAAGTGTCAACTGGATGATAATATGCATACAAGACCACAAGATCACCCCCCACCCAACCCAGAAGGGGGTGGGTTAGGGTTGATTTCACCCTACAGTATTTTTAGTCAACCAATGAGAAACATGTACCAAGTTTCATGAAAATCGCTGCAGCCGTTCGGAGGTGATGCTGGAACATACATACATGCATACTACACACATGCACTGACTTTTATATATATACTGTATATATATACATACACACTAGGGGGCTTTGCGCCCTACTCACTTTGCTCGCCAACCCCCCCAGCCTGCACTACGCGTCAACCACTTCGCGTCTTTGATGCTCATGCATGTGGATTTCACTTTCAAAAAACAACAAACCTTTTAATTCTTGCAGATACGCCTCTTCATTGGGAAGAAACACTACTTTTTCCTGATGGCAACAAGAATTAGACAATCTACAAGTCTCTGACTTAAAGTTTAAATCTGAACAATATATGCGATTTCTTTTCACTGTTCCATTATTTCACAGAGTAATAATTTCTAAGTAATAGTTTGTTTGTGCTAATGCAATCTTTACTATCATTTTTTTGAAACTTTTAAACTTTAGTACTGTACTTTCATTATCTCTAACCTGCTCTATATGTGCATCACATCAATGTTTTTGAATTCTTTATGACGTTCTACATTGTCATCTGCTCTTTGTCTTTTATTTGTGGCCCCGGGCAAAGTAAAATCTCTTGGCACAAAGTCCTGTCTAGCGAGACATGAAAGCATCTCTCTGAAAAAGTCACGTCTTGTTCCAGGCTAAAAAGTCTCATCCTGTCCCAGGATTTTTTTATTATAATATAGGGATACAGATAGACAGATAGAGGTATATGCCACTTAATGTCCACAATACGTTCTATGAAATAGTATGTTATGTGATGTGGGAATCATGTGAATACCATTTCATATGCTGTCTGTTCCTGCTTTTTCTTTACTCATCTTGAACAGTCCCTTAACAGTGATCATGCTGAGAAGAATTCTCCTTTGTGTTTGTTCCCTAATCCATGTCATTAACAATTTCTCCATATTTGATATAGATCCCTCTGTCATTTTCATTAACCTTATAGCTTTCAGTGGAGATGATGATTTAACCGCTTGGAAGAGTTTTTCTTTATTTTTTGAGGATTGTTGTGATTGTCAATTGTGACATAACTAAATTGCAAAAAATGGCATTAATTACATTATATTAATTTTACACCTTTGTGTTGTTTAATAACCTTCTGTTTCACTTCCAAACCAATACTTCTCATTTGCCTCTCACTGCTGATATCACTAATACTGGATTTTCTGTATTTGGGAGCCATGATGCACTTCACAGTAATATTTTTAGAAAATGAAACAGAAGTAATGCTCCAACATTCAAAAGACATGTGACAGGTGAGACTGGATGTATATGTGGTCAATGTGCACAAACAAATATTTGAATATATTGTAAGAAATGGAAAAAACACAGATGAAATATAGATCATCAGCCAGCCAAATCTGTTTTATTATCAGATGGTCTGATTATATTCTGGTGGTGGTGCTTCCTGTTTGATTCAAGACTGCAAGAGGCAGGACCTCATGTGGAATCTGAAGTGATGTCTTTATTCCTCAAGCCTCCATTCTTCCATTCTGAGGGAAAAAAAGGGAAAGCCATAAATGATAGTCCCAACCTACGCTCAGAGTGGTAATGCAATTAATATACAAGACCTGAAGATGTCCCCTGTTTATGTGTGTGAGAATAGTTATTTTACTGACTGAATGTATGATTAATGGTCTAATAAATTCTGTTTCACTGTAAAAGTACATTCAGTCAGAAAAGAAGAAATAATGCTTTGCATGTCTGTGACACAGTATCCTCTCAGTTTGTTTTTTTTAAATGAGTGATTGCTGGAGTGGACAGGATTAGCAGGGAGTTTGGATGCTCAGTGCCTATGTGTGGAGAGCATATATTTTAAAAGCTAGGGGCAGCAGACATGCCAGTGCAGGCCTATATATCTCTCTATTTATCTATTTGGGTGCCTAGAGTTTGCTTTTTAAAGAAGTGGATGTGGGGTGGTGTGGAGTGAAGGGTTGCTGTATTATGTGGTTGTAGAGGATCAGGATGTAATCAACACTACTTGGCACATGATTTCATGTAACAAGAGTCCTTATTAATTTTTTAGAAAAAAAATGTCATCAATTTATATGTCTCGGTATTTTTTCAGCTTCTTGCTAAACTTTTGAAACAATTGGAGAGCTACTATTCCTCTTCCATAATGGCAAAAAGGAAATAAACAAAAACATAGCCCTATTTTAGCTTTTTCATTTTTTTTTTGTTAGGTAGTTTTTTAGCACAACAGAACTCTTAATATCTGATGTTAAATGTAGAAAATTTGAGATACTGTATAATGAATTAAGTCTTATAAAATAGTCTGTCGCTGAGCACTCTCCATTATCAGCAGGTTTGTACTGTTAGAGAAAACATAAGTTTAAAATTGCATATGCTAGATCTACAGGATGTACAGATCTACACTTGCCTTTGCACTCAATGCTCCCAGATGGAAAACATGAAGGTTTATTTAGAGTATATGTTTTTAACACATCTGTAGATGTATACTTCAGTTTCGGTACCCTTTATACTTTTACGTTGGTTTTGAGTACTAATTTGACTTTGCCCAGTGCTCCAAGCTTTATTTGCAGAGAAAATTTGTGATTTATTGAAATTTGCTAAAATTAAAAAAAAAACATGCTAGTCTGTCTGTTGTGTTTTTTTATTCTTGATGAGATACCTGGCTTACAAATGCAAAAGACCTTGAAGTGATGTATTTGAATACATTCATGCTGATCGTGGCACTGGTTAATGGCAAAATGTGTCATGTTTGTTGGACATGCAAGTATCACTCTACACTATGCATGTGACAGTACTAATACGGCTACTAGTATTACTGCATTCACTGTGAACAGGTAAGTTTAAGAATCTGTGATAAAATGTATTACTTGCATTTCTTTTTGACGTCATCAACATACTACAGAAACAGAGAAGACATGTTTTCTGAAATTGAAACTTGAAATTGAAAAGTTTTAATACTTTAGTTTTCATATTTGGATCAATGTCCTCTAGACCTCATTTTAAACCATCAGAAATGGTATGGTATTTCATATCATATAACCCATTTAATCCAGATCAGGGTCACAGGGTGGAGGGATCTAGAGCCGATTTAAGTTAGTGTAGGGCAGAAAGCAACAAACCCTAGACTGGGTGACAGTCCATAGCACGGCAAACAAACAAACACACAAGCCTCACCACACACAGTCAGGAAAATGTAACACTGCTAATTCATGTAACCTGCGTGTTTTTGGACAGTGGGAGGACTTGATAAATACCACACTTATTCTTTTATACACCCACTAGCTGTGCTAGGTTGAAATCTATGTAATCAATGTAGACCTCTGCATTAATGTTTGAAGTGTACCATGCAACGCATATGTCTCTGTTGTATGCCATTCGGTATGGGATTAGTAAAAGTCTGTTGTAATGCATCATTTGTTGAAATGACAAATGCAATGCATTACTAAAATTGTTTATGATGCGCCATCCTTGGAAATAGCAGAGATAATGCAACTGGACTGGCACAGATACATAGACACTTATCCTTTTATTAAGGTAGATAATAGGAAGTGCATCTTAAGGTTGTTCCTGGAAAATTCTACCTATGATAGAAAGCTTACACTGAGTCATCCTGAAAAGAAGACATAAAGAGTCAGTGGCAGTGTTAAAAGTTCAGTTTGACTAACAGGCACTTTATTATAACTAGGGAAAAGGCTTAGAGAGAATCTAACATGAGAAATAAATGACATCAAAAAAATAGTATTAAAAAAATTCTTAAAAACCTTTTATTCAACTGTGAAAAAAATTTTTTCAATCAAATAAAAATATTGACCATGTAAATGTGCAATACAGGATGCTTTAGTTATGCCAGAAATAGTTAAGTATTTCCTAAAGCAGCAAACAACTAATAAACTGAAGTGAAATATGTGACCAAGGACTGTAGATCAGAGTAAAAGACCAGCAAAATCCTTATGGCTGTTTTTAGATTACCTGAAAATGAACAAAGAAGCAACATGTTATACACAATTAGATGACATAAAAAACTGAAAAATTACGTTAATTTGTTACAGTAAACATTAGACTGTGGAGACTGAAGAATTGTGTATACAAGAGATACTTGAACACCATAAAAAGGTTATGATTTACAATCACCTAATACAGTAGCTGCTGTGGAAGGGAATAATTGGCTCTTTATCACCATCTAGTGTCCGAATGTCTAACTGATGAAATAGGAGTCCTGCCTTAAAATGTTTTGTTCCATGTCTAAAGAAATTAACCCACATAAAGTAAAATGACTAACAATAGTTTACGTGCTTCAACTTGTATTAAGTCTTTCTTCTAATTGCAAAAATTATATATTTTCATCCTTAAACTCTAAAAATGAATGTAGAGACCCTTCCAACCAGTGTTTAAGTGGCAATATAATTACTGAACATTCCTGAATGACTACATTTATTGTTTTGTATGTATGTATGTATATATATATATATATATATATATATATATATATATATATACAGTGGGATGCAAAAGTTTGGGCAACCTTGTTAATAGTCATTATTTTCCTGTATAAATCGTTGTTTGTTACGATAAAAAATGTCAGTTAAATATATCATATAGGAGACACACACAGTGATATTTGAGAAGTGAAATGAAGTTTATTGGATTTACAGAAAGTGTGCAATAATTGTTCAAACAAAATCAGGCAGGTGCATAAATTTGGGCACCACAAAAAAGAAATGAAATCAATATTTAGTAGATCCGCCTTTTGCAGAAATTACAGCCTATAAACGCTTCCTGTAGGTTCCAATGAGAGTCTGGATTCTTTACAAAACATCTCTAGTTCATTCAGGTTTAATGGCTTCCGAGCATGGACAGCTCTCTTTAACTCACACCACAGATTTTCAATTATATTCAGGTCTGGGGACTGAGATGGCCATTCCAGAACGTTGTACTTGTTCCTCTGCATGAATGCCTTAGTGGATTTTGAGCAGTGTTTGGTCGTTGTCTTGTTGAAAGATCCAGCCCCGCGCAGCTTCAGCTTTGTCACTGATTCCTGGACATTGGTCTCCAGAATCTGCTGATACTGAGTGGAATCCATGCGTCCCTCAACTTTGACAAGATTCCCAGTCCCTGCACTGGCCACACAGCCCCACAGCATGATGGAACCACCACCATATTTTACTGTAGGTAGCAGGTTTTTTTCTTGGAATGCTGTGTTCTTTTTCCTCCATGCATAACGCCCCTTGTTATGCCCAAATAACTCAATTTTAGTTTCATCAGTCCACAGCACCTTATTCCAAAATGAAGCTGGCTTGTCCAAATGTGCTTGAGCATACCTCAAGTGGCTCTGTTTGTGCTGTGGGCGGAGAAAAGGCTTCCTCTGCATCACTCTCGCATACAGCATCTCCTTGTGTAAAGTGCTAATGGTTGAACGATGCACAGTGACTCCATCTGCTGCAAGATGATGTTGTAGGTCTTTGGTGCTGGTCTGTGGGTTGACTCTGACTGTTCTCACCATTCGTCGCTTCTGTCTATCCAAAATCTTTCTTGGTCTGCCACTTGAGCCTTAACTTGAACTGAGCCTGTGGTCTTCCATTTCCTCAATATGTTCCTAACTGTGGAAACAGACAGCTTAAATCTCTGGGACAGCTTTCTGTATCCTTCCCTAAACCATGATGGTGAACAATCTTTGTCTTCAGGTCATTTGAGAGTTGTTTTGTGACCCCCATGTTGCTAATCTTCAGAGAAAATTAAAGGAGGAGGGAAACTTACAATTGACCCCCTTAAATACTCTTTCTCATTATAGGATTCACCTGTGTATGTAAGTCAGGGGTCACTGAGCTTACCAAGCCAATTTGAGTTCCAATAATTAGTTCTAAAGTTTTAGAATCAATAAAATGACAACGGGGCCCAAATTTATGCACCTGCCTGATTTTGTTTGAACAATTATTGCACACTTTCTGTACATCCAATAAACTTCATTTCACTTCTCAAATATCACTGTTTGTGTCTCCTATATGATATATTTAACTGACATTTCTTATCGTAACAACCAACGATTTATACAGGAAAATAATGACTATTAACAAGGTTGCCCAAACTTTTGCATCCCATTTTATTTAGTTAGTAGATTAAAAGAAATTGCAACTTTTTTTCTGTAATTTAATTTTGTGTTCAATCAATATATTGATTAATGAAGCTCTTTTTCTTTACAAAAAAAAAAAAAGATTAAATAATTAAGCCATTCTCTTCATTTTCTAGATTACTTTGTTTCATGTTTTTTCACAAACACATAATAATACAAAAAGATTCCTTAAGGTAATGGTGCATGTGGTAATGAATCAAGTGGACAGTTGTCTGGTCTCAGTGGGCAGGGGTATTTTTGCAGGCTGCATACTGATAAATTCCTTTTCCCGTCCAGGAGTAAATTGGAGCACTCTGTAATGACACATGCAAGTGCTATCTTACAACAGCTCTTAAAATATGTCCTGCTTCCAATAGATTGGTTCCTCCAAATGCCAGCTCCCTGTGGGTTTATTCTGTCTTGTAAATAGATTCTTGAGAATAATTCTGAACCCAAAGCATACTTAACTGATAAAAGATGGGTTTTGTAGTGGAAGAAGCATGAGACTATTAGCACATGTGTATAACACATATATGGAACACCAAAAGCAAAGTGTGTACTCTGATTAAAGCAGTTCTCGCAAAACAAGAAATAATAGTAGCGAAAAACAGAGGCAAGGCTGTATATTTGATAAGAAGTCTATTCTAACTTTCAGTATAAGTAAATATAATAAAAGCATAAAAATAATCTTGTTTGGTAAAAAGTTTAGACAACAACTATGGACTGAACTTACAGACTGCTAGAAAGTAGAAACGGTTAACAATTCTAAAAATAAAAACTATACAATAATGCACCCTTTTCTGGACATACAGCAACTGTTGCATGCATTAGTCCTAAGCTAAACTTTGACAGTAGAACACATAAAATAATACATTTTTCCACAGTTTCTTCATGTGGTTTAAGCATGATTCAATCCCAGAAACTCTACATTTTCTATTGTCGTAATACTTAGCCCTATTTTATTCTTAGTTATCCTAATTCTCAATGTAATACAATAAAATAATTTTGGGTTCTCCTGAATCTGTAAAGGGTAATCTTCAGCAATGATTGTAATCCAGTCATTTCACAATGATATAAGACAGTTTAACTGATTAAACCTGTATCTGATCTTACTAAGGTTGTAGTTAGTTTAGAGGAAGAAAGAAGAGGCCACATATGTCTCCAGAATTATGTAACTTGAAATAATTTAATGAATTTGATATTATTATTATTAAGATATTAAGGATAATAAAATGAGTGAAGCACAAAATTAACTAAGGAAATGTAAAAAATCATATTAAGAAAATAACAGAATCAGTAAAAACAGAACAAAGGAAACAAGAAAATAAACATGAAGTAGAAACTAAACCAAAGTTTTAAAGATCAAGTATCATGGACCACAGTAAGCATCTGCAGTCAGTGGGGCCTGGGGGATTGTTTGATCAGTAGTGATATTTGGTAATGTTATAGAGATAATTCAAACTTCATTTGTCCAAAATCTATTTAAAATTGCTATAAATCTTGATTCTATGTTGGTATCAAACCCTAAAATTAGAACTGCCTCATCACAAAATGGATTTGAATAAGAACATTAGAAATATTCAGTCAAAACAGGCAATTCAGACTGACAAAACTTACCAGTTCTATCCACTTAATTTCTCCAAAACAACGTTGAGTAAGAATAAGTTCAAGTTCAAGTTCCACTTGAATAAATGACTGTACTCCCTGTAAGAACAATAAAAGTTATTAATTAATTTTACTCACTCAAGCACACTGTCATCAGTTATTCTGTTTCTACCATCTAAACAGTTACTCCAGTTCGCTATAGAAAAAATTGTGATTCACTCTGTTTCATTGTGGCTTAGATCTGTCATATAATTTGCAGGGATTTTTGTGCTTTCATTTTGTCTATATTTTTCTTATTCTGCAGCACACATCATGCTGCAAAAAGCAGGTAACACTGAGTGTTGATTGGTATTGTGAACCTAATAACAGTATATAGGGAGGTAGTAACATTGGGTTTTTTTAAATACCTTGATTTGCTAAAAAAAAATGTAGTCTCCTCACTTCATTTCAGACTTTTCGTCACAGTTGCAATTTGTGAAAACTACTAAAAAAAGATTTTTTTCTTTTCTTTTGGACTTTTTGGAAATTTTTCAGAATAGGGTCCAGATAAAAATAAATGGGTGTCTTTTGATAATGTAACATAGCTAAACGTAAAATGGTGAGACAAAAACATATACTATTTGACAAAAGCTGTAATAGAGTGAGGCAATAAAATTGTAATACAAAGTGGGTGAGTGGTCTGGGAGAGATGTTGCAATGTGCTAATCAGGATGTCCTCCCATCAGTCATAGCACAGTTCTTCTGCCTGATGTAGTCATGAATTGTAGTCCCCATGTCAGCACTGTCACAAGGATACAGAACAGGTGAAAATATAGGGTGGGGAATGTTTTTATATATACAAAACATCATTCTTTCTGAGTCAATATTGTGAATCTCACTGGGCCCAAAATGGCACTGTTTCACAGTTCTTTCTGCAAAGAAAGACTAATTCAGTTTCACTCAAATGGCTGTCCCATCACTAAGTCTAAAAGTAGCCAAGGCCAGGGCCCTGGTGGCATACCAGTTCTGCAGTCTATGCAAGACATTATCCTATAACACAGAAAGGTAGACAGGCAAAGAGTCATAAACCAGAATAAGTCTGTTAATGATTATTTTTAACAAGACACTTCTAAAAACGGTTCCAAATACCTAGAATTTCCCAGGTTAACTTGTACATTCAGTGTACTATAGGTTAACCATCAAATGAAAAGCATGAATCTCCAAAAGAAGTTGACAACTTTAAATGTAGAAATCTGAAATACATGAAAGACCAGCTTTAAAGAAGGTGTGCCAAAGCACATGAAAGATTTACTCTAAGCAATGCCCCAGTAGTAGTGTGAGACCAAAGCTGTGCTATAATAAGGCAGTCTTCAGGACTGCTTGATAATGCAGTATGCCTGGGTAATTGGGACGGGAGTCCACCCCTGGTTCAGTTAACAAAATTAAATTATCTAAATCAGAAGTAACAAGTGAACTCAATTAAAACAATTAACAAATACTAAGAAAAATATTTAACTACAGTAGAACCCCGATTATTTTTTCATTGATTAACCAAGTTTCTGTATTATCTGCGGTCAACCTGTAAATGTAATACACTACTTCTTTTATAATTCAATAAAGGTGTTACCATGAATACTGTACCAAACATATACATACTATACCTTCAAGTGAGCGGCAAGGAGCTGGTGACTGTGGGCATGTGGGCATGACTCACTCACCTCTCTGCAGTTTGTTACCAGTGTTGACCATGTACACATTGTCTTGTTTTGTATTGTTCACTTAGGATTTCTGTGTTTATACATTTCTGTAGTTCATTAAGTCTTCATCTTGGGGGTCCATGGTAATGACAGGTTGGACTGGTCTCATAGCACAGAGGAACTATATAATAAAGGTCAGATCAGGCTCTTTTTCCTTAGGAGACTGCATTCCTTTAATGTGGTAAGTGACATCTTTCACATCTTCTATAACTCTGTGATGACCAGTGTGATTTTCCATGCTGTGGTGTGCTGGGCTGGTAAGATCACTTCAGGAGAGGCACACCAAATCAACAAGCTAATTTAAATGGCAGGCTAAGTTATAGGACACACAATGGACCCCGTGAAGGTTGTAGCAAAGGAGAGAAATAAAATAAAACTTCATGTGAACAAATGCTGCACATCCTTTTTCTGGCACTTCAACACTGAGTACTTTGAGGAAAAGAATTATTCAGCTGAAATGTGTCAAGAAACACTACTGGGGTTCCTTTATACTGACAGTAATACGTCTGCATAATGCCTCACTCTGACAGGGATCGGCCAAGTTGGAAATTTTCTTTCTTATGAATTTTCTTGCGTTATAGTCATTCCAGTGTGTGTTCAGACCAAATTGTTTGTGTATATTTATTTCTTTACTTACCTATCTACCTGTTTATGTATGTATTTATTTAAAGAGCTTCTATAAAAAGACAGATTTTCCCCTGGGGACAAATAAATTCTATCTATCTATCTTGAAGATTTAGTGAGAGGGAAAAGGATGTGTGTTGTATATCTTTACAAGTGAAACTGGAAGTTATCAAATGGTTGGACCATAGCAAAACGCTGCCATATGTTTTATCTGAGTTTTCTGTTATCCAAGGTAGTATCAGTCCTCATTACCTTGGGTAAAAAGGAATTTTACTTTATATAAGACTACAAAAATAAATAATAACCTTAAATGAAAATATTAAAAGGTGGAAGTAGTTAGAAAAAACAAAGACAACAAATAGGGAAAATGAAACAAAATAAAGGACAGACACCTAATGCAGTCCTGACAACTAACATGTGTCTTGAACCTGAAAACAGATATGCTTTTGGTGTCTTTCATGGTCATATGCAGAAAATAATAATATACAAAAATATGTTCCAGATTTGTCCTCTGCCTTTTCAGCCTAAAGTACGGGGAAGGAGCTGTTCTGTGTATACCTCCTGAGTTGTTTTTTATCATAATGAAAACTGAGGTACGTTGGGGAAAACATATTCCTAAAAATGTAAATTGTGCTTCTGAATTGTATTTATGGTATGCCTATTAATGTAATTGTAATGTATTTTTTCTTTGAAAACCAATTAGACAACTTATATGAAACGACTATACAGTATTTGTTCTGATGTGTTGACAACAGTGTTATTATAAATAAATTTTAAAGCAGTTATAATATGTGTCCAGGGAGTAATTAAAGACATCTTGGCCATAATCGCATTTAGGTGTTATGTAGCTAATATTATTTGAACTGGGTGAAAAAGATGGTCAAGAAGTGCAAAGAATGTGGCTAATAAATGTAGTTGTGCAAGGACCAATCATACGAGAGTATTTGTGATTTCTTTTTAGAACACACTGCTTTGGCTCATCATAAGAGCACATGTTAAGTTCATCTACTTGATGCCTGCCTATAGAGTAGTCAATTAGTCAGCACCTACACATATGGAGACACTTGTGAGGACATGTGCTCCTTCTCGGCCATTTAGGCCTGCTGATAAAAAAATGTCTGGTGATGCTACCTCTGTGTGGCAATACATCTCAATCAAGCTCTTTTCATGTGTAGTTTCTATCCTGTGTAATAAGCTGCCCACTTCCATCCAAACTGCTGACTCCCTCAATGTTTTTAAGGGGTGTTTGAAGACTCTCTTATTTGTGGAATTTCTGTCTAACTGATATTAGCTGTTAAGTTTTTGTAAGTAATAAATTATAACTTGCTTGTATTTTGTTCTGAGGTCTTCACTTGTGGTGATCAATTTTGTATCTTTGTCCTGTAACACTTGTTCCTAAACAATTACGCAGACAGATGTTTATTCAATTATGTGCATTCAATGACAACACTTTCTTAAAAGCGCAAGAAATGTATTCATATTTCATTCTTCCCACAGCACACTTTTTTTTCTACACTTTAAGTCTTAACCATAAAATTTCCTCTGCTTCGATTGGATGTGCAAATTCCCTGTCTAGGTGAACCAGTACCACCCTGACCATGTGATCTTGCACCTGTGTTCTCCACTCCAGGCAGTAATAACCCAAATGAAAACTTAGGCATAAACAAAATTGCACAAGCAGTCATTGTGCTCTCTCAAGGCAAGATGAGTGAGCTGTGTAAGCATCTGCATCACTTTTTAGGAGTTCAGGAGAAGGAAATTGATTCTCTCTGAGGCATACTACTTTACTTCCTGCAGCAACATAATGCACCACCAGGTGCAATAAACATTTGTTAAATACAAGCATACTGTGCATCACCGATACAATTAACACAGAATACTATTGTTCTGATCAAATTTTGTTGGATTTGCTGGTTTTCAGACAGTGATCCTTAAAAGAAGATTATGTAACAACAGACAGTCAATCACAATGATACAGCAGTAGTGGTGGTAAATATATAGTCCACTTACAATTTAGGGATTGTCTTTGCCAAGGGTGAGTCCTCCATGCAAACTCATAGTGCTCCTTCACAATAACGCAGATTGTCTGAATAGATATCAAATAATCACTTAGTAAGTAATTGTCAAAAAAAAAAAAAAAAAAATAAGATGGAGAGAGCAATCACTAAATGTGATCAGCAAGAAGTGGAATAGAAGTTACATTTCTATCATTCACAAGAATTTCAGGTAAAAGGTTCCATGGTTTTTGTTTTAAAGCCGTTCTCCATGGCCCAAACATGAGCAAAGTGCGTTGATGAGTGAGGAGGTCAGGCAATAAAAAAATGAGTGCGTAGCAGACTAATCTATGTGGTTAAATCAAATGTTCCTTTTGTAAGATACAATGATAGCCACCTTGCAAGCAAACCTGACTTACCTTTGGGAACACAGGTAGTTCACTAATAACGATATGAGAATTACTACAATAAAGGCCTGTAAATACTTGAGAGAAGCTCTTGTTTGATTGGTTCTGTCAAATCATTTATCTGAGTGTCCAAAAATTGATGATCTTGGAGCTAAAATCATTATTCCCCACATACTCATCTCACAGATGATGTCTAAACCCATTTTTATTAGCAGATGAGAACTGTACAAATTTTATATCCAAACAAATCGATTTTGTTTAGAGACAAACACATCCTCAGAGGTTTCTGCAGGAATACTTTGGGAAACCCTGAAGGCTTTCTTAAGAGGACAGAGTATCTCATATCTGTCCCACAAAAATAAATTGGAAACCAAGAAGGTATCAGAGCTACAGTAATCAGTGAAATTACTAGAATATAGATAAAGAGCATGCCAGGTGTCCAAGTGAAGCACTTCATAGGAAAAGACAGGCTCTGCATTTAGAACTCAACCTCTTAACAATTGAAGTAACTGAGCAACTTATTTTTAAATCAGGACACCATTACTTTGAACATGGAGAGAAAGCTAATAAGATCTTAGCTTAACATATCCCACAAGCAGGAAGTTCGCAATGTAATCCCAGCAATCATCAACACAGACAGAGACAAAATAATTTACCATAAAAATATAATGCACACATTTAAGTCCTTATATTCTACTGTGTTCAAAGAAGGTAAGACACAATCTGATGCATTTCTAGATGCAATACAAATACCACAAATAGATACTGTCAGTGCAGAGGAATTGGATAAACCTCTGGCACTATCAGAATTACTAGATGCTATAAATTTACTTCAGAATGAGAAAGCAGCAGGTCCTGATGGCTACCCTGCCGAATTTTATATATAAAAAAAATCTTGGCTAGCTCCCCTTTTATTAGCAGCATTTACAGAAAATAGAGACAATGAAATTCTACCTCAAACTTTTTGCCAAGCATTAATTACCATCTTTCCTAGACAAAATACGGACTTATTACAATGTTCATCATACAGACCAATTTCACTTCTGAATAATGATATTAAGATACTCTCCAAAGTCCTAGCCAGAAGGATTGAGAAAGTGCTTCCTTCAGTAATATCAAAACTTTGCTAAACAAAACCTGTCCAATTTTCTTCACCTCCCACCTACCTCTATACCGGAAAAAATATTGATTAGTCTTGAGGACTCAAAAAGCATTTCTGCAATATATAAAACCATTTTACAGTCCCTCCCTTTCAAAGATCCAAGAGGACAATGGGAAAAGGATCTCTCACTCAACATCTCAGAAATGGAGTGGTAGGCAGCAATGCACAGAATTCATTCAAGCTCCATATGTGTAAAGCATGCAATTATTAAACTTATAATTATATATCGAACACATCTGTCTCATTCAAAATTGTCCAAAATGTTTCCAGGGCAAGATCCAACCTGCGAACATTGCAATCAAGTTCCAGCCTCACTGGGCCACATTTTTAGGGTGTGCACCAAATTAACATCATTTTGTACAAAAATCTTTAAAAGCCTTTCAGACAGCCTTGGTGTCACAATCCCTCCTAATCCATTAACAGCTGTGTTTAGTGTACTTCCAGATGGGCTTAAATGGAGGACAAACAAACTGTAATTGCCTTTACTACACTATTGGCATGTATACTTATCTTGCTCAATTGGAAGAATCCTAGCCCACCTCTTTTAAGTCAGTTGGTACCTGATGTTATATACTATTTGAAATTGGAAAAATCTAGTTCACACTTAAAGGATCTGTCCAAAACGTTTTCAAAACCTGGCAGGATCTAATCAATAACATTTTAGAATAAGCATTTCAATTGAGGAAGCATATTCTCTTCCCTCTTTTTTGTTTATTTTTATTCATTTATCACTTTATCTATTTACTTATTTTTACTAGCTTGAAGTTTTACTCTGCTGGCCTAGCTCTCTTTCTCATGAGTGGGGATTGATTTGTTTCTAAACCAAGTCTTATAAAGCTTGACATATTTGTATGGAATGTTATTTGATTTTAATAAAATCAAAAAAAATAAAATAAAAAGTTATACTGAACACGCTGAACTGCTACAGTGGTTCACAGACATAGCTGAAAAAAATGCATCTGAAGATTTAGATTACATTCTGCATTTTAATTGTCATTATTAGTAACACTTTGGCAATCAGAATGTGTAATTAAAATGTTTTGTAGCAATTATTTTCTTCTTTATCTGGCCACTGCTTCTTGATAAAGAACCAGATTACAGGTACAGGTACAAAAATGAGTGTCTTCATTATATCTAAACTAACAAAATGGACACCGTACATAAAAGATGTTAGCTAAGGGATGGTGATTAAACAGTGAAGGAATTTTTAAAATACCTGGACCATTAGATATC
This sequence comes from Polypterus senegalus, assembly GCF_016835505.1. Taxonomy (NCBI): domain Eukaryota; kingdom Metazoa; phylum Chordata; class Cladistia; order Polypteriformes; family Polypteridae; genus Polypterus; species Polypterus senegalus. The sequence goes on from NC_053154.1 coordinate 171,736,065, forward strand.
AGGAGTTTCTCAATAACAGAAATATCTAATAAAATAAAGAGGTGCACTAAGTAATTCTTCTTGACTGAGTGGGGCAGGCTTCTGACTAGATGGGAGCTTTATCTCCTCTGAGCCTACCACAGCTTCAGCCCTGACAGCAGTTTGAAATTTTTCCAAACAGTTTCTGTCAGAACAATTGTCATCACAAGTTTTGTTGCAAATCAGGCATGATTATATTCATACATTTGTATTTTCACTTTTTTCTTTAGCAGACTGCTGTCACAGTTTGCAATGATTCTGAACAATTTGGTATATGGTCCATATTTGTGGGAGTGGGTTTTTCACTGGGTACTCCACTTTTTGCCCACATCCCAGGGATATGTGTGGTTGTTATTGATGACTGTAAATCGAGCCATTTGTTAGTCATAGTAATTTTATGACTGAGGGACTTGTGGCCCTCCATAGATAATTGCTGCTTAATACAGTAGTGCTAGGCTATGCCCCTCTGCAACTTTGAATTGGATTAAGCTGAGAAGAAAACAGACAGACAAGAGAATGGGTTGAAAAAAATTTTCAGGAAAACCAAGGCAGTAGTTAATAAACACAACTTTAGTTAAGATCTCATTTTTTTAACAACGCCTCAAAGTACAAATTGCTGCATGTTGCAATTGTATGCTACCTACCACTGGGTGGCTCTGTAACATTAGTTTTTTTTTTGTTCTCTCAAATGCCAATGCCATATGCTGTACTGTATATGATATATGGTACCTTTCCTGGCTCCCAGCACCTTTCTCTTACTGCTCCAGTTTGCATTGCCTAGGATTGTAGTTTGGGCAGACAACCCAGCAGAGGACCTTTAGAGTTGCTGATGGAAGCTTTAAGGATGCAGCCTCACTCTCTGCCATTACTTTATGTGACACAGATCCAGAAATATATCAGAGCAGGAAGTATTCCTGGGTTATCTTTAAAAGCAGCCTCCATGACTCAGCCAGGGGTTTTAAAGTTAAGAGAGCAGGAGTATCAAGAGCTTACCTAGCATGAAGAGGAAAGAAAAGTAAGGTATCTGAAGAAGAAGAGTTTATTTAGTAAACTTTGTCTAATAAAGACATTATTCTGGTTTTGTTCAGTTGTGTTTTGGACCTGGGGTTTGGGAGATGTTCTGTTATATCAAAAATATCATACTTGTGTCCTAAGCATACTCGTCTTTTAAGTTACAAGTTCTGTTTATCTTTTTTATTTTGTTCTTAATCCCTTCTGCTTTGAGGTCAAAAGAACAAGCCCCACTATCCTTGCACCATAAAGACATACACAGAAAAAAAAATGGGACAACAGTTCTGTCCAACTAAGTGCCATCACAACGTGCAACAACACCGGAAGTTTCTCAAAACTTGCTATAATGTTCTAGGGAAGTTTGTAAGAATAATAAAAACTTGTCCAGTAGACAATAAAAAAGATCCTATGTTACCAAATTCACATAATAATTGCATTTGTTTTGTACCTCCCACTAGATGGCTGTCTAATGTAAGAAAGCAATAAACTGTTTAAGTGAGCAACTTAGTACTATTGTGCAAAATTCTAATTTAAAAGCCTAACTTCTGTTTTTCTGATTTTCACAGTGCTGTCAGATTTTGGTAATGAATAATGTAGACCCTGAAATCCAGGACCGCGATGGGTACACCGCCGCAGACTTGGCAGAATATAATGGGCATACAGAGTGTGCCAACTACCTGAAGAGAGTGGAACAGCTGGTAAGAATGTCTTTATTTGCAGGGAAATACGTGACAGAATAACATGTCATTTTATATATTTATGTTGTCTTTTGTGCTGTATATTTTAATTAAGGAACTCCTGTACCCAATGCATGCCTCGTTTTAATTAACACTTTTTTTTAAAAAAAGGCCCAGATGTTCAGAACTAGCCAACTAACATTTTTGAAATACTTTCCTGGTGAAACTTGTTACTTTCTCGCATAGAAATGAATAACATCAGAGTGCATGGCCCACAGTTTGTTGGTGTTATGACATTGCGAGTTCTAAAACTTGCTGCAAAAAAGCCGCACCCTTCATCTTGTATGCCAAGCATAGAAACTTTATAAAATAACAGATTTATTTTCAAAATGTTCTGTAACAAAAAAAGCTCAGAAGAAGTTGCCTTGAAAAATAGTAAAAGTAGCAAACAAGTCCCAATACACAAATCCAGAAAGGTCAAAATAAAAGCAAAAGATAGCAAAATCTAGTTAATCGAAGAAATCACAGCAAATATCAAAGAGAATTTACTAACACCCAGTGAATACAATGTACCGTAAAGAACTATGTGTTTCTCCAGCCTTTATAGGGTTGAAGATAGTCCCTTGACAGAGATAGTCAGGGGGTCCCACCTTTTTGAAAATCTTCCACAAATCAGAAGCTGTAACGCTCCACCTGAGAGAAAAACTGTAAGGCTAGTCGCCAGCATTCAGACATCAATTCTGATTGCTTCATAGCCGAACAGGACACGGTAAAAAAAGAAAATCTTCCACAAATCACATGGAACATAAGTGATCAGCCATAGGCATATAGAAATTAAGTAATGCACGAAACTAATGAAAAAAAACACACAAATAATTAACATAAATAATAATAATAATAATGACACAAGCAAATGCATCAAACATGAACAAAAAGCAATAAAACAACAATTTGAGCCAGGAGCCCGAACTGAAACATAACAGTTTGAAGTACCCTCTGTTTTAATGCTGTGAATTTCCACACAAACACCAAGGAGACATTGTTAGGTTTACTGCTTATTCTTAGTCAAGTTTTAGTTCCTACTTGAGTAGATTTTAGTCTCTCCCCTAGGTCTGTATCCTGCATTGCGCCTATTATTGCTGCATTAGCATCCAGTGCTGGTAAAATAAAACTTAGAAAATGGACTTTTGCGTTTTATATGAAAGAGCATCTGAAACCAGAGAGACAAATGATGCCTGGTCTTTTAACAAATATTACAGGTCATCAGTGCAGGTAGTGATTTGGTCACTGAAGGTAGCTCTGGGAAGGAGGCTACAAGTCTACCTTTGGGGTGCATTATTGACCCTAGAAGTGTCTCTGAAGTTCTATGCCGAATTAGCTCCAGGATGGAGTATAAGGCATTTTCTTGGGCAGAGAATTTTACAGTCAGGAGGTGAGCTGGGAAAGGGTGGAGGGTATGTGGCTGGATCTGGAGCTGAAAGAAGGAGAAGGTGACAGTTTGGGAGTTAAGCAGGACAGATATTTGTTGCCTTGAAACATTTAATTGTGGGCAAGTGGACAAGCCACACCACTAGTAGGTAGGGACTGAATATAAGTATTATGAGGCAAACGGGTTTTGTTTTTGGGTTTATTATTTTGTTACCTTACACTCTCCTATTATTTATCAATCCATTGATATTATTTTTGATAATAAACATCTTTCATAAAGAATGTTGGTTTTTGGCATTCTGTTCTGTAGGCAAGGGTGGCTCAATAAAGCTCCCTTATGACTGTAACCATGAAAAGGGTTTTCTTCCTCTTCATCTTTTCCCAATTCTATGAGGGGTCAATGTACTTGATCATCCTTCTCCAAACAGCTCAGTCCTCCACCTCCTTGTCCATCACGGCCTTTTACTGTCCATGTCAACTCCATACATCATTGTTGGTCTTACCACTGCCTTAAATGTTTTACCTTTAACCTTCTTCGATCACACAATACTCCTAATACCTTTTTCCTATTGTTCTATCCACACTGCACTCGATGGGTTATCTCTGTATGTAGTTTTCCACCATTGATCCTAGATATTTAAATGTGTCCACTCATTTCAGGCTAACTTCAGAATCTTGATCATCATTAAACCTCATGTATTCTATGTTCTTCTTATTTATCTTCAGTTCTCAGTCTTCCAAAGCTCTTCTGCCATATTATGCTTCTGAGCTACATTTTTAGATTCCAGTGCATTCCCATGCTCCTTGTATATAATATCTTGACTGTGATATCACTATACATTTTGGGCACCTCAACATATATTGAGTGCCCTTAAGCATCTCCTTGTCCCATGCATAGATGCAAATGGCATTTATCTATGTATTTATTTGCTCTGTTGTTAGGTCTCCTGTGTCACCCCAAACAATGTACCACTGAGTTGCAGTAGTAAATCCTACAAAACATGCAGTTGATTTAATTAGTGTGACCAGAAAGATGGTACATCAGGTTTAATGTAATGAGCAGTTTGGAGAGCAACATATTTCCATTCAAAACCAATTTTCCCTAGAATTACTTCTTTGTTTTTTGTTTGAAAGTAGCTTATTATACTTACAGTTGACCTAAACTCCAAGCAGGTGAAAAGTTGTTTCCTGGTGAACAAATGTAAACAATGTCTACACCTCAACAACACAGACCACAAGAGAGCCAAGCCATACTACTGACAAAGCTATGAATTGGCTTTGTCAGTACTATAACTGAACAGGAATGGCTTCTTGTTGTTTGACCATATCAGCTAGCAAACAAGTGCCATTCAGTAAGCGGCACTTTGTGTTTGCAAAACACACTTACTATTATAATTTCTAGCTTTAAATCAAAGCCTAGCATCCACCAGAATGTATAGCTCAGAGGCATCGTGCAATATCACATTATGAGGAGGCTCACTTACTGGAGTGCATGAATGGACTTGCTCTTCTTCCTGAAACATAACACAAGGCTAGAAGAGAACCCCAAATTAAATTGTTTGTTTTAGAATGTCAGTTAGGATCAAATTCTTTTCTAGGTTGGAGTCAATGTCTCATTTGAAAAGAAAAGCAGTGCAGATGTCCTTGATTAGAAAACAGACAGAGACCGTTGAACAAGTAACAAACATATTAGTGGAGACCAAGACCGGCTTTCTTTACAGGTCTGTTTCCTGCATTACACCTAGTACCTTAATTGAATTAAGCAAGTTTGAAAATGTTATTATTTGTTTTTTATTACTTTTTTTTTTACTTGAAATATATTACTTAAAACAAACACCTTCTTTTCCTTTTGTATTATCTGATTATTCCCATCATACACTGCTATTTCCTTTATAATGGGATTCACATATTCCCAACACCCACACCACACACTTTACAATCTTTCCTTCAATTGAGCCAATAACTGCTGTTACTTCCAGTGTTTTCTTCATCTTACCCCACACTTCCAGGTATGAGCCAGTCAATATGTATCATGTCTGTTTTACTTACGTTCCATCCACAATGCAGTTTAGTAAAAATTGTCTTGGTACTTCCTTTTCATATTAGTTGAGTAAATTCGATGCCTTTTGATGTCGTTTGTGTTGTGGTGCATTCCCCAAACAGATGCCTTGTAGTCTGTTGTTTATTTTGTACAATTATCCATATCGGGGAAGGGAGCTTTGAACTCCAAATGAAACATGTTTTACAAAAGTCCAGAGTCATTGATCATAGAAGGAATCAACCCCCCCGTATAAATTATTTCCTGGTTATACCCATGCAATTTTTTCATTGACATTTTAAATCTTTTCCTAGCCTCATTTAGGATAACAATGATTGTGCTTTGTGAGATCATGTAATGCCCCTATACAATACAAATCATCATTTAGAAACTGGAAATTTATTAAACTAAGTCAATGAAACAACCATATTTCTATTAAGACTAGTATATGACTAAAATATAATGGGACAATTTTTTCAATTAACTGTAACATATTTAATGTTAACATATACATCTATGGAATGAAGGAGGAAAACCAAAAAACCTGGATAAATCTTAAAGGGTCAGTATTAGCCCCTTAAACTCCTGTTGCTATCCAGCTAGAACACTGCCTAGAGGTTCAAGATAGCATTATTGGGCTTCAGGTCTCCTTTATAGGAACAGATAATTTCCAAATTACCTTCCCTTTAAAGCAGGAAGCAGGTAAATACTCCTAACCTCTCAAGGCTTGAACTGACACCTATCATACTCAAGGATCTTTTAACCTGCTTGCTAGCGATCTGCTGAGAAAACAGCACATCTCTAGGTTGGTGTGAGGTGCTCAGCCATCCGTATGTTGCCCCACCAGCATGTGCAGGTGGTCTGATTGTCTCATTATGAGCCCAAATGAATTCAAGGTTGTGGAGGATGGGACGTATATGTACAGTATATATATTATATGTTATACAGTATAAAAAAAAAAACTCTGAAGAAGCCCCAATTTTTGAAGTGGCTTGTAATGACAGACAGTTTTTCTGTGTTATAAGGGTTGAGTTATTGGGGATTTATAAAGATAAAACCTGTTTAAAACCTATCTATGAATTTATTCATAGATAAGGCTGCTATTCATTTACAAGGAAAACAAATTCCACTAATTGATAAATAAATGAAGACAAGGCCATGGGTAATATCTTAATGCACTAACTACTTGAAATAAAGCTCCCTTGAACTCTCCAGTGAGATTACTAATAACCCCTCCTACACAAAAGGTTTAATTACTGGCAGTAGGAAGTGTTGGAATCAAGTGCTCAGGAGCTGTACAGCAACTTGTTTGGGTGGGTTATCAGTTACGGAGTAGGTGATATGCAGAACAGAGACTCAGGGCTTGGTTATGAGATCTCCCAGCTTCAATTTCACAGATTGAAAAGTGTGATTTGTTTTATCTCCTCTGTTGGCATCTACCCCTCCATTTTCTTCACGTCTATACAGTAGGTACCATGTTAAGTGGCATCTCTTTATGGAAACTCTTTTGTATAAGCCCTATCACTGTACAGCCTTGAACCAAGAATGCTGAAAACTATTCAACACCCTGATTTAACACCTGTAAAGTTACACTTGTATATTTAGTGTCAAGATTCAATAAAGCAGATATAAAAGTTTTACTAATTATGTCCAGGAACACATCTCCCAACCAATATGCTGAAATTCTGTCAATGTTATGATTTTCACATAGTGTAACAACTTACATGTCCATAAAAAAATTTAGTTTATTGAAAAAATGTGACATCTATGAATTAAAGTATATGAAGGAGCTTGTATACAAATGCCTAGTAAAACAGAAAAAATGGAAGAAAGTAAACAGCTTTTGGAAAAAAAAAAAAATAATATATCTTTTGTAATACTCTTTGCGTTTTTAATAACCGCTTAGAGCTTTTATTTTACTGAACCAGTAAGTACATGTAGTTTCTTTTTTACAGCTGAACTTGCATATTCATCTTACCAAGTAAATCAGTTTTCATTTTTCATGTATAAGGGATTTCAGGATGACAGATGCAACTACAGTCTGTTGTGTATCCTGGATTGGGACACTAAGCAGTTCCCTTTGTGACAATGACGAAGACCCCCAGGATAATAAAAAAAGGAACACTAAGGTGATTTTCAGTCTCACAATAGAGTCTGGAAAATGTAGTCTGCTCTCTGCCCAAGCAGTATTTATGTACGGGTCCTCAGATTTGGTTCTGGAGTGCTGCAATGGCCCTCATGATTTTGCACCATCCCAGTTTCTTAATTGGAAGCCAGTTGGTCCAGTTGAAGCAATTATTGCTGAGTCAACATTTTTTTGTTTTATTTAGTTAATTCACTTATTAAAATTTTGAAAGTGTAATTGTTTCTTTTAGTCTTAAACCTCCTATTTCCTATTTAATTGGTTCTTATGTTTTTAACCAGCATCTAATTAATAATTAGATACAAATGACAAAGGAGCCAGCAGCCCACTATCTGACTTAGTCCTATTTATGCCTGTGTGTTCATCATGGAGTATCTGTTTTAATAATACTTGGAAAAGAAAAAAAAATATAAAAAGTAAAAGGACTGGAAAGTATTCATCTTTACTTTGGAAAGGAAAAATATGCAATAGAACAATGATCTGATATGACAGAATGAAAGATTTAGAATTAAATAACAATTTCTGGTTTCAGAAAAGAATGGCTTGAAAGACTCATGGTTTAAGGTTAGGCATAATCTAAACATAGTATACCTTCCATCCAGATGAGTGATGCTGAGTTACTTGGAGCTGGTGACTTATAAGGACCTTTCTATCCTGAGCTAGGGGAGCTTGAAACTTGGGACTGCAGAGAAGGTAAGAGCTTGCATCACAAAAGGGAACAGGAGGCCTGAGAGGCAGAGGGAGTGAGAAAAGCAGTGCAAGTCCTACAAAGGCACAGGGGAGAATAGTACAGTACATGGGGCAGAAAAGTCAGCTAGGACACTACTGTTAATTCAGGTCCACAAGAGGCCTAACTTTACATGTTTACCCAGCATGTCTACTTGTCCTCGCCATCTTTTTAAATCTTCCCATGAGCACTACAAATCTGTTAATAAAATTGTTCAGTTTAACGAATTTGCATTTCATCTAGTTCTTGTTTGGGGTCGAGGATCACTCAGGAACATTCTCTACTGGTTGCAGGAGGCTCAATTGATTGTATCTGGTGCATGTTATGACTATTTCAAACAATGTAGGTGTCCAGTATGACAAGAACTGACCGAGACAAAATAGGGAGAGGAAAAAACAAGGGCATAAGGCAGGCTAAATGTCATTAGTCCGGGAGATCAATAGGGCCAAGGAACCAAATCCAAAATGCAATGTCTGAAACAAAGCCAGAGGAAATAAAAGAAAATAATATTTTTGGAAGTGCCTTTTCACCTCCTGCTACGCTTGGAGAGAAGTGTGTCATTTTCCTTAATAACACTAAAGTGATGATGTAACAAGCAAGAACACTGCCTTACAATAACAACTTGCATCAGTATCTAACAACATGATAGCCACAGCCATTGGTGAACAATATTAAAACAGGAGCATTCAAAGATAAAATTGTGTGATAATAATATAAACAAAAATAAATGTTTTTTTATGAATATAATTTAAAATAATCAGAAACAATGGCAAGTTTAATAAAATTACCTTTTCCAAGTACACAGAGAGTAAGCAAGATAGATAGATAGATAGATAGATAAATAGATAGATAGATAGATACTTTATTAATCCCAAGGGGAAATTCACATAATCCAGCAGCAGTATACTGATACAAAAAACAATATTAAATTAAATAGTAATAAAAATGCACGTAAAAGCAGACAATAACTTTGAGTAATGTTAGCCTTTATTCCCCTGGGTTGAATTGAAGAGTCGCATAGGGTGGGGGAGGAACGATCTCCTCAGTCTGTGAGTGGAGCAAGACAGTGACAAAAGTCTGTCACTGAAGCTACTCCTCTGCCTGGAGATGACACTGTTCAGTGGATGCAGTGGATTCTTCATGATTGACAGGAGTTTGCTTAGTGCCTGTCACTCTGCCACAGATGTTAAACTGTCCAACTTTACTCCTACAATAGAGCCTGCCTTCCTAAAAAGTTTGTCCAGGTGTGAAGCGTCCTTCATCTTTATGCTGCCTCCCCAGCACACCACCGCATAGAAGAGGGCACTCTCCACAACCGTCTGGTAGAACATTTGCAGCATCTTATTGCAGATGTTGAAGGACGCCAACCTTCTAAGAAAGTATAGTCGGCTCTGACCCTTCTTACACAGAGCATCAGTGTTGGCAGTCCAGTCCAATTTGTCATCCAACTGCACTCCCAGGTATTTATAGGTCTGTACCCTCTGCACACAGTCTCCTCTTATGATCACGGGGTCCATGAGGGGCCTGGGCCTCCTAAAATCCACCACCAGTTCCTTGGTCTTACTGGTGTCCAGATGTAAGTGGTTTGAGTCACACCATTTAACAAAGTGTTTGATTAGCTTCCTGTACTCCTCCTCCTGCCCACTCCTGATGCAGCCCACAATAGCAGTGTCGTTAGCGAACCTTTGTACGTGGCAGGACTCCGAATCGTATTGGAAGTCTGATGTATATAGGCTGAACAGGACCGGAGAGAGTACAGTCCCCTGCGGCGCTCCTGTGTTGCTGACCACAATGACAGACCTGCAGTTCCCAAGACGCACATATTGAGGTCTGTCTGTAAGATAGTCCACGGTCCATGCCACCAGGTGTGAGTCTACTCCCATCTCAGTCAGCTTGTCCCTAAGGAGCAGAGGTTGGATGGTGTTGAAGGCGCTAGAGAAGTCCAAAAACATAATTCTTACAGCACCACTGCCTCTGTTCAAGTGGGAGAGGGATCGGTGTAGCATATAGATGATGGCATCCTCCGCTCCCACCTTCTCCTGGTATGCGAACTGCAGAGGGTCGAGGGCATGGCGGATAGTGGGTATCTTAGAATAAAGCCATGTCTGGTTAAGCAATGCATTGTGTGGCCTTTTAAAAATAGATGTTAGAAATGCTACTCAACATTATAACACTGCAGTCGTACATCAAGTAGAATTCATTAATAAGGTCTCTTCAAAACATCCACTTGCACACTCTGTAATTTGCAGAACTGATTTCATATTTACATCTCTTTTCTAAAAATGTTTTGGATTATCAAAGTGCTGTAATTGTATTATGAAATCTATATAGTACATATAGTATTTTAGCTTTTTGTGCACATGAAATGGTATCCTCTTTTATTTAGTGACTTAAATATTTTGCTTTGTTTTTCCCATTGCAGGATAAACTGTACAATATGAATACAAGTACAACACCCATTTAGTCTGCCACACTGTATGTCACAATCTAAAACATCCATCCATTATTCAACCCGCTATATCCTAACTACAGGGTCACGGGGATCTGCTGGAGCCAATCCCAGCCAACACAGGGTGCAAGGCAGGAAACAAACCCCGGGCAGGGTGCCAGCCCACCACAGAATCTAAAACATGTTACACTATATTTTTTACTAATAAATGCTGAATCACAATGCTTTGGCTCAAAAGCAGGGCAGGATGTGTGAAGTTTCCATAATCTCTTCAAATTTTCATGGTATTCCTTCCACCATCCATAAATGTAAATTCAGATCTTGTTTTCTTTAAGTGGTCCAATATGTTGATTTCAGTAACATTTGTGTATCCTTCAGACGTTTGGTTTCCTGTCTCACCTGTTGCTATTTTAAATAATATAAGCAGCAAAATATAATAAATAGATAGATAATGTAAATTACTAGTTTTTAGGACAAAAGATGAGCTGTTGTTGCCTACAACTTATTTCCATTATGTTGCCATCAATAATTCTAGGAAAAAAAATTGGAAATGTGGTTATTGAATGATGGAATGACCACCTGTGAAAATATAAGGCATATTTTTATTAGTTTAAAAAAAATCATTACAATAAATCAATTATAATAAAGCACTCAGAGGAACAATGCTGTAAAAATCTAATTTAAAATATGTAAAACATTATTCAGTCTTAAATACAATCAATACAATATTTCTAAGAAGGAGCTAAGAATCAGAATCAGAATTGACTTTATTGGCCAGGTACACTAATGTGTACTAAGAATTTGTCTTGATAGTATTGATGCAATATACAAGGAGACAACACAGAATACAAAACATAAATATAAAATGATAAAATATGATGCACCCTACAAGGACAATGCAAAAAAATAAAGAGATATTTAGATTAAAATGTCCAGGCTTTCTAGTGTGTATATACTGTAATAAGAAGAGACTTGAGGCATAGCAAGGTTTGGGGCAGCCACCCGTTTAATCCGGTTTCCTGGCTGCAAAAACAATTGATTCATCAGAGTCAAGTTTACACAACAGAGTCCAAAACAGAACTGCCTCCCAGAGCAAAGGCAGGAGGCTTTATAGGATAGAGGGCAGAAGTGATGTTGTCCTCTGTGCCGGAACCGGAAGTGATGTCGTCCTCTGCGCCGGAGCCGGAAGTGATGCCGCCCCCCGGGACCGGAAGTGATGTCGTCCTCGGGCCCGGGACCGGAAGTGAAATGTCCCGCTTCAAGGTGGCGGCTCCTGGTGGGATTTCCCGGGAAAGACCTGTAGAGAACTCAGAAAGAGCGTTAGCGTACCCCGCCCCCCCGTGCAGATGTATAATCAGTCCTCTCTAAGCCCTTCAGCTGCTTCCCATGCACACGTGTGTGTCAATACATAGATAATGAGTAGAAGCTCAGACCTGATTAGTAAGAATAACTGCACGTGTTAAAAACTGTTTAGGTGATGGGTTGTTTTATCTTTCACTACACAAAAACATTTGCTGGAAGGAAGTCTTTTTAACAGGTGATACCCTGGGTGAGTCGGATGAGCGATGATCTTTACTTCCTTCTTCCTTACTCTGGACTCATCTAAGACACATTCAGCCACGATCAAAACATAAAGCCATATCTTTACCTTGTGTGGAAAGATATTTGAACAAAATCATTTTACAAAGTAGTTGTTTGTATTATTTAAAACACCAGAAGTAACAGAGGCCTTGGAACAACATTTTAGCCAAATTCTGATATAATATATACTTTCCATCCTAACTACAGGGTCACGGGGGTCTGCTGTAGCTATTCCCAGCCAACACAGGGCGCAAGGCAGGAAACAAACCCCGAAAAGGGGCGCCAGCCCACCGCAGGGAGCTTATATTATGGAACATTTAATTTCATTAAGGCAACCTTTACAAAAAGGTAAAATTTACTAGAAGAACGTATATAAAAATAAATATACAAATTATAATTTCAGTATATCCTATGGTGCACTGAGGCGCTAATACTGTACATTCAAAATCGATCATGCTGAGCTTATCAGAGCACTAGTACACGTGAAGCAGTGCTTAGTGGTCCTGATGTACAGCGCCTCAGTTGTGGATTCCAATCCTGGACCTTTCTCTGTTTTTGTGAAGTTTGCACATTCTCCACAGGCAGATTAAATTAATTAGTAATCTGAAATTGGCCTTGTACCCAATGCTGCCAGAACAGCAGATTCTTGCTTTCCGCAACCATGCATTAAACAGATTTGAGGATAAATGGATGGCTGGATTGCTGTTATATAATGTGATTGTAAGTAGATAATTTTGATGGCTGCTCAAATTGGTAAATTCAAATAGATTACATGCATTACAAAAATAAAGCTAATAATAAAGGATCAACACTAGTGCATTTAAAAAGTAAATGTCTTAGCAATCCATTCAGTTTACCAATACGCTACTAGTAAAAACCAAAATGCTGTAAAACATACACATACAATAAGAGATAAGCAGGGACTAAGACATTACTTTGCAGACAAGATAGAGAGCACACTTGCAGGAGGAAAAGTCCTGCACAGAAATACAGAGGCAACTAAAGGACAGTATGCCATATACTGTATGTTGACCACAGTAGACAGGAGCACATGCAATAGAGATAAAGATCAAGAAGAGACATGGATAAAGTTAACACAGGGTCAGCTGATCCAGTTACCAGCAGGGATGTTCCTACGTTTGGGCCAATGACAAAACTGCCATAGGATGAAATGCCTATTGGTTGCTAGAGGGCTCAAGGAATCACAGGGAATATGATGCCTATCAGATAGTAGAGCCACCAGAAAAAAAATAATTCTAGCCTGGTGCACCAGCTGCAAATGAGAGACCACTACCCCAGAAGTGATTATGAGATTTGGGCAGAAGTGATGGGCGATGGGGTTTGAAGTTTCTTCCATGTCAGAGACCACCTATATACAGGTTCAGGAGGAGAGTGAGACAAATAACTCCCAGTCTACAGAGAGGAAGAGGTAATGCAAGTAATGTTTTAGGTACTGATCTCTTCGGTAGCGGATAAATGACCTGAGCTGGTACATGTAGGTTCAAGACCTTTTTATTCATGCCCAGTCTGGCAGCAGGTTTGCTGCCTTACCTCTGTTTAATTTGTTCTTTGTGTTTCCACAGTGTTTATTCTTCCTTTATAGTTTAATAAAGGACCTATTTTTCTTAACCTTTTCCCTACTGTGTGGTGGACTGCCACAAGTACCTTCTCAGTACACCTACGTGAAATATCTGTGTAGATAAAGTATTTGTATAATATAAGTTGGTTAAAGCTTTTAAGGCCTTTCAGGATTTTATGACTCATAATGTTGCAAACTAAGAACTTGGTGCACATTTAGAGAAAGGAACTTTTAGTAGTCAATCCACTGTCCCTGGGCAATCTGTCTTACAGACAAGATTTTGATGGTCTTTTGTGTCATGGTTTGGCATTGTTATTTCTGTTATCCAATACAGTGACATCTCTTTCCAAGGTTGAAAGGATCAGTTGTAACAATGTCAGATTTGTAGTACATTACGTTATGCCTAATTTCAGCAAGGCAGGCTCTGAAAAGGTCAAGGGGAAGATCATACACAGATAGCGTGAACAATTACCATAGCAGCAGCTATTCAGTTAGGATTGGCACCTGTTCCAGTATGTTAGAAACTACTTAAGAACTACTTAGGAAATGATAGCACAGCAACATAGTAATATGAATGGCAACAACATTTCTTTGTTCTCTGAATTATGAAAGCAACATACATCTACATACCTTAGTGAAGTGCAGCTGATGTTCAAAGGGTGCATCAATCAAATTTCTCAATACCAGTCATGGTTAGGACCACTGGACTTATTTAGGATATTATGATACATCTATAGACATGTATTAACACCACCACAGCCCCCACTCCAACCGGATTGCTAGTTATTGACTTGGACTTGGGTTGACAACACACAGAAGTAGATCTCCATTAACCTTGACCCACACCATCTGGACTCCTGTTAGACTCCACCAACTGGGATTTAAGTGGATCGGTATGAGATTATCTTCAGCAATGAATCTGGCTTTAACCTTCGTATTTACATATAGATGAAATGCTGACAAATGTACAATTTCAAATGTGTAAATGTTTTTGGCTAATAAAGTGATTCCAATGCAATTCAGTGCAATCAACAGTATGTGTCATGGTACAAGTCACAATTGCAGTTAACTGCTGATTTCTCTCCAGCATTAATAGGGTAATCCTTTTGTCCATTATGTAAACTTTTGTGGTAAGCCTGCCTGGTGCCATTTTGGAAAAATATAATGCCAACCACAAAATGGCTGCCACCTCTAGGGAATGCCTAAATAATGTCAGCACCCTTCTTTGTGTCTGATACAGTATGTGTAAGACATAATCTATATACAGTATTATTGCTCCAGTGCCCTGAACATGAGATGACCACCTCAGACACAAGTCCAGGATAAAATTAGTGTTGTTTTGTTGTACGACAGTACCTCAATAGGTTTTACTTCTAAGCATACACTGTATTTACCTACTTTGTTGTCTCGCTTCACTCCTCCTCAGTCAGTGTCGTCTTCTTCCTCCTGACTCTGACTCTGTTGGATATATCTGTTATATTGGACCCGTGAGTACTTTTCATGCCATGCATTGTATGATAGAAGCACTTCCAAGTCATACAGAAGCTGTCCAAAACAGCTAGCAGCCCCCACTGGTGGCACTCAAGGAAACCGACAGGGCCACCTTCCTGAACCACAAGTCCCAGGCACCCCTGCAGGTGTCCAGCCTGGGACCAAGCACTTCTATTTCTTGTTTGGGGGGTTGAAGAGCTCTTAATAAAGTGTCTCCCCCAGTTTGTCCACCATGACCTCACGCCAACTGGGAAATGACCCATCAACCAACCCAGCTGGGCTGTGCTTCCATCCACTTGATCCTTCCATTATAGTTTCCCAGCCGAGCAAAGAATCAGCCTCGATCTCAGGTGGGATGCTGCTCCCTCCATTAAGAGGTTCACACATACAAAATGCTTCTTGGAGCGTATCATAGCACACTGATTGAAAACTATGTGATTCCATACTATTCTGCGCAGTCATATACTGTACATAATTTTCTGTGACCACCTTTACACAACAGTAACAATCCCTGTACCTAGTCTCTTTTTTGCCTCAAAAATATTTGTTATTTGCAATAATATTGTACTAATATGTAATAGATTATGAAAATTGCTTTTTATCTGAACTGAACCACTATTGACACACAGTGTACAGTATATGTATGTATGGAAAATAGGTGAAAGGCAATTTCATGCTGAAAACACAGCCACAATGGAAGGCATTGTAAATCTGACATGCCTCTGTAGGTTTTGTCAAAAGATGTGTCAGCAAAGGAGGTTCCATGTGCATTAATTTTTTACTCTGTTTAATTTGTTGTCTCATTTGAAAGGAGTGCTTATTTGGGGGGAACAAGCTATTGGTTTTCTGCTTCTGCTCTTCCTTTATCTTGGATGAATTAGACAAAGAATCCATTGCATATATCCATGTTCAGTAACACAGAACAGACAGAAAGCAAAAGTGTGATGATAGATAGATAGATAGATAGATAGATAGATAGATAGATAGATAGATAGATAGATAGATAGATAGATAGATAGATAGATAGATAGATAGATACTGGAGGTACATTCTATTGGCATATATACTGTTTAACAGCTTAAAATAATTACAAGGTATATCTCAAGTTTCTATTTATGTATCTTACAGTCATCACTGTTGTAACTGGACAGACTATATACAGAAGGTATTCCAAACATATCATAACTAAAGTACCTTAACATGATTGTGATAACAAATAAAAGCTTATCTTGGCTTATGTTTGTGTACAGTACAGTAAATGCTACCATAGTTTGTGCATGTGTAGGTACATATGTTGCATTATTGATTGTGTTAGTGATTTTTTTATTTGGTGCCAGTCTATGTCTGTGAGATTACTTGTTACTTTAGCTCAAGCAATTTGCAATCCCAATTCTCTTTGGTTTAAGAACAATCTATTTAGTTAAAACATTTTCCTTAACCTGTTATGAGGTGCACTTTCTTTACCACTATTATAAGAAAATGCAATGTATTTTCATTTCAGAGCAGCTTGTTTTCCTGCTTGGAAACATGTTCATAGAAAGGGCTGAGTGCATGCGTCAGTAGTCTGCTTTGTATTTATTAAAGAATTCTGACTTTCAAGACAAAATCTGCCATGACTTACTATGGCTTCACATAACCCTTTAATGTAAAATAAGTCTTAAATGAATTGGAAGCAGTTATGCTGGAAAGAAAAGAAAAAAAATTATAGGAATGATTTGCCTAATTTCTTTTCAAGGTTTAAGATACGGAGTGGTATTTGCCAAAAGGCATCTTTGATCAAAGCGTGTTGCCATTTCTAGCCCATCAGGTGGCATGCACAATATACGGTCAACACCTGAATATATAAAAGCTTTTTTTTTCTTTTTATTTGAAAACTATGTGTTAATTCCTAAGAAAATATTAACGTTAATGTGATGAGTATGTTTAGATGCACCCATTAAGACCCTGAATTGGATTAAGTAGGCCTGAGCACCCTATATTATGTAATGTTTAGATACATCACTGCTTTAACTTCAAAGGTTTGGATTTGCTATTATTGACAGGATTTTTCTGTCAGCCCTGCTCATATCTGTATATTATATGATGAGTATAAACAATCTTCTTAAACAATTGAATCCTAAATTTTGCGTATGGGGATAGGCTGTCCTGGGGCCTCATGTATAAACGGTGCGTATGCACAGAAATGTTGTGTAAGAACTTTTCCACGTTCAAATCGCAATGTATAAAACCTACACTTGGCGTAAAGCCACGCACTTTTTCACGGTATCTCATACCTTGTCGTACGCAAGTTCTCCGCTCGGTTTTGCAGACTGGCGGCACCCAGCGTCAAAGCAGTGCTAGTGTTCCTGTGTGGTTACACCTTATTTTCCTGACGCAGCTTTATAAATACACTGAAACTAACCGCATATTGTTTATTAGTGTAACGTATCTGATTGTAATTAACTTGTAACAATATAACGGTCCAGGGAATAGCCATAGTATTCCAAATACCCTAACTGCTTTAACGTTGTTACTCTCACTGCACCTTCTTATTCTTCTTCTTTCAGCTCCTCCCGTTAGGAGTTCCCACAGCGGATCATCTTTTTCCATATTACTCTCACTGCACCACTCGGAGTATTTATATCACTTTATCTGAGTGTGAATCACAGCAGCAGCTGATCAGAAAGAGAATTATTGGTATACAGCATCAAGGACACGCTGTCTCAGCCACGGCAAAACGTTTCAAAGCCTTTTCTGTACGGACCTTGCGGTTCAGAAACAGTTTCATCCCAAGAACTATAAACACACTCAATCAATTGCACCTTGTAGAACTGTTTGTACTTATAAGTAGGCTACAATCACCCCACTGTAAACTTGCACTACAGTTATAATATCGCACAACCTGAGCCACTTTATAAAGCGCGTATTTATATATGATGACGATATCATTTTTAAGGTGAAATGCAGCAAAATATGTTTATTATATTATACAGATAAAACTTTAACTTCATTTAAATAATCTATATTCTTCACTGGGAGTGTCGTGAAGGATAGAATAATTAAACATGTACCACAGAGATATTTCAATGTTCCTTAAACGTTTTGAAGAATCAGCGCTCTAAGCTTACAGATAGCTTAACTTCCATTACAGAGCTGATTGTGGCGATCGGTTACTTGGGGAAAGAAAAGCACTGACTGCAGTGACGGCTACACCAATATATATTGAATATAAAACAGAAAGAGAAAATAACAACACAGCTAAAAACGCAGTGACAAATTTCGGCAAAAGTTAAATGCTTGTGTCATGAGCACGAGGCGGCTATGCAGTGTCTGCAACGGACGTGGCCATCTACCGTGCATAAGCTACCTTACTGACATTGGCAGGCGAAGAAGCCACCGATTCTTCCTCTGCCCAGTGACACCACAAGCCTAGAGCCGCCCCTGAGTACTGCTGCAATAAATTATTTCATCGAAGGTTGCACACAATCACTGTGCCGTGAAACTCATGTTTAATAACATGCTTTAACTCCTATCATCATAAAAATGATATCACGTATATATCTCAGTATTTTAGTTATTCAGAGAGCTGTAATATCACGAATGTAATGGATTCTGTGTCTAGTTGGAGAAAGAGAGCCGGTTTAAGAAGCAAGTAGTGATTCACACACATAGAGCACATAGAAGATCACATACAAAACAAAGCATTTAACGTGCTACTTTGTAATGTGATATGAGAAACTGGTTAATTAAACAATTCTAAGATGAAGTTTATGATGTTCTACTTTAATGACAAAATAAACTACGTGATTAAAGTGCAAATGTCAAGATTAAAGTTGACATTTTGTGCTTTTTCCCCACTGTATGCCTTTTTTTCTCTGTACCTTAATAAGCTTTCATATGACACTCAGACAGTGGGCTACAGCTTGCCTTTTCACGGCAACTTTGATATGTGACTTCTTTTTTATTTCCGGCACTGTGCAATTTTGTGAACGTGAGCTTTCAAGTTTCTCCAACACGCTATGTCACTCGATCAACTTCCTTTTGTTGATCATACCACGGTTTATTTGAACAAATAGTATGTCTTTCCTTTGCCTCCACTGGTATTCGCTAAAATTCTTATATTTTCCTCCGTGCTTTCCCCATTGTCTTTTCACAGAAGGCTGCGCTTAAGGGCGATTTATATTGATTTGCATATTCAAATAGGCGTAATTCTGGGAGGATTTGGGGCGTTACATAATGCGCGTGCACGAGCGTTAGTTTTCACGCTGGTTGGGATTTATGTAGCGGAACACGTGGAAGTTGGAGTACGCACAGATTCCTGCATCTGGATTTTTCTGTGCGTAAGCACATTTCGGCTTTTGTGCTTATGCCATGTTATAGTGCGAGTTCTACGCACGGCGTTATACATAAGGCCCCTGGTCCAGATACTGAAGTGATGTATATACTACTCTGCCGTATATAATTTAGCAGCTCCTACTTAAGCATATGGAGTTTATACAACTTTAATTCTGTTGCTGATTTTTTTGTCCTGTCCTTGAAAGTGAATGTTTTTTTTCTATTAGTTAGTTAGCTATTTAGTTGCATAGCTAATTAGTGAAATTTATCTGTTACAGAACCTCGAGAAATATAAAAATATTATAATAAACAACAACAACAATAACCCCCTCAAATACACACAAGAATTACGAAAATGGAGAAATCTTTAGACATGGCTAAAGATAAGGGAACATCCACAGTGACGCATTATAAAGACATATTGCCACTGGTATAAAAGGAACCCCAGTAACATTTCTTGACACACTTCTGCTGAATAGTTTGTTGGCTAAAATTCATAATGGCCCAGAGTTTTGTCTTCATTTTCTCCTTTGGTACTCTCCGATGGAGAGTGTGTCCCATAGTATACACCTCATATTAGTGACACATCAGAGAGTAATTTACAATATCTTTATATCATGATTACAAAGAAAAATAACTGTTTTATTTTAACTGGGGCAACACAGTGACAGATGATTAGCTCACATGTCTCACAGATTCAGCCTTCTTGGATTGATTCCTGCACTTGTTCATTGTCTGTGTGAAGTCTACATGAGTCCTTTAGTTTTCCTCCCATGTAACAAAGATATGTATGTCAGTTATTTGACAACTCTAGTGGGGTTTAGAGCAAGAGAGTCCAGTAAGGGAAAGTCAATCCTGTCCTGAGTTGGTTCCTATTTTAGACCTACTGTAATTCTGCCTGGGTAGGCTCTACTCCCCATGAGATTGAATTGGATTAAGCAGGTTTAACAATTTTATGATTTATTTATAACTGGAAAGTTGAATTTCTTTACTTTCACAAACAGTCGGGCTAAAAACATTTTTGTGGTGATATAGATGTAAACGTTTGTATCTCAGATGCCATGATTGTTGGGAAAGTAGTTCCATCTTCTTTACTGCACAAGGTATTAATTTACAACTGTGGTGGTCCATGTGAAGCTGCTTTTTTATTTATCAAAGTCACTGCAGTGCAAATATTACAATTGTGTAATCGGTTGTAGTTTTTGTTCTTTTCTTTCTAATTGTATTCTATTAGTGCTTCATGTGGCCTTAGACTACATGGCTATTGGTGTGGGCTCCCCTTCCTATGAAATTTCGAGTGACACAATATAACAACATTTGACTTCAAAATTTCTGCTTGCCTTGCATTGTATTCATTAGGCATTTTCCTTTTTTTGCTTCCAATTATGACTACTTCCCTTACTGGCACAAAATGAAAATCAATCCATATGTATTTATTCTTTAATGTTAAAGGTATCATAATAAGTTACTAATTATCCATTGTAGTGACAAGTCAAGTAAAATAACACCTTTTATTGGCTAACTTAAAACGATTACAATATGTAAGCTTTTGAGGCAGCTCAGGCCCCTTCTGTAGGCAAAATGTAATACAGAAACTGGAATTCTCTGTGTTTATATAGACACCAGGACAGATACAACATTGGGAAACCTTTAAGTGAGACATCTCAAATGTAAAAAACTAATAGATGTCTTCAGGCTAAGATTCATTAAGCAAGAGAGAAGAACAATGTGCAGTCAAGATGTTTGGATAAGATAACTGTCCAACAAAGTCTTTTGAAGTTTCTGATGAGTTTTTCAATACAATGTGGATCTGTAGTCAAGTTGTCTGGGCCAGTCAGAGAGATGCAAGCAATCCTAATATCTGGTCATACTACAGACATAATATCCATTGAAATAAAATTTGGCAGCAATGTGACAACTGGACTATGGTCTTCAAAAAAGTAATTTTAATCCAGGCAGTGGCAAACCTTTTTGCCTTAGGTTCTTTTGGCAGTTTGAATATACAGTGCCCTTCACATCATGCTTATCTTTTCTATTTGAGTGGGTGAGCAGTCAAACATCAAGCTGACATGGTCATTTTTGCTTAGCTATTAGTAGTAAGATTTGATGCAAGTATCAGTTTCCTCAATGCTCAGCCAGCTTCTATATTATGATTACAGATGGCTATGTCTGTCTTTATTCTTTTACTGATTCATTCATTCAGGTGAATGGAAAAGCAGTGAAGCATGCAGGATACAATGTCCTTCTCTCTGTATAAGCACCTTCCCCCTGCACCCTCCTCAAGCACACAGAGGGCACTCCCTCTAAGACTGCCTTCCCAATTTGGATTCACATTTGTTACTGGTCATTTTATCCTCCTTTTCAATTATTAATTTACTTCTAATTGAAAGCTCTGTTATCTGCCTTTATTGTTTATACCTAAATGATCCCAGGTCTGCTGGGTACTTCATTCGTTGAGATGATGACTGGAACATGAGGGTTTTATTCCTTTGGATCCATTCTGGTGGGGCCTGCTTTTCTTTAATATTATAGCCTGACAGACAGTTGAATGGTGCTGCAAGCCATACTTGTGAGTATCCAATGATTTACTTTTTTATGGTGGAATCTGAAGGCGCATGGAAAGCAGGCGAACTGCAGTGAGGGGTGCCAAGATACCACTGGAAAAATATTCATTGTGTGTGAGAATCTGGCGCAGTTTTTTTTTGCTTCAGTTACTTGCTGCATTTTCTTCTTGTGTTCAAAGAAAAGTTTTTTTTTGTTGATTTGCTTGTCAGTTTTATTTAAATTAAATCAGTTAGCAAGAACTTAACTGGCTCTTCCAGTCCCTTTTAGCTGAGGATTTTTTTTCCTATAAAAAGAAATATAAAATATAGATTTTGTACACTAAAATTGGGTATTTAAAATGAATCTTGCAGGTGATATTAGTAGTAACCTTACCGGGATACCTTAATTGATTGGACAGAATACAATCTTTGAAACAAGACCAGAGTAAAAGAAAGCTGGCAAATGTACAGAAAATTAACCATTAAACCATAGAAACAGAACAAAACCTTTTTGATGCATTTTTTTCTAAATAAAAAGTAATTAAAAATTCTACATTACCAAACTTTATTACCCTTAAACTTGTTGCTTTTAGCACATAGCTATTGTTAGTATTAGAAAGTGTCGTTTTGTGCAATATTCTTCTCTTTTACCAAAAAAAAAATAAATAAATAAATAAATAAATTGCCATAAACATGGCAGTTTGGGGCCAGGGTGGAAATAGTTAGGGAAAAACCTGATTACAGAAAAGGACAGGATTCAGACCCAAATATCTTTTTTGAAAGACAAGCATGCTAATCACACCACCAACATAATTTCTGTAGTGCTGTGTCTTTATTGATAGCTCCCACTGTAAAGTTTGTTGCCACTAACTCTGACTGTAAACAACCCCTGCTTCTCTACTGGGCCAAAATTATATATCAAAAAACTTGACTTATGGTGAGAAGTACCTCTGTGCCACATTTCAGGTCTGTGTGTGTCAGATTGTATTTTATAGATATAGAGATATTGTAGGTGTATATGTAATATAACTTTACATAAAACTTCCTCCATTAAAATATTTTACTGACCAGATGTTAGTAGTATAAATTTAGAGGATTCTGGAAAGAAGTTTCTCTCAACACCTACCAAACCTGATGTATATTTGTTTAGAAAATGTGAAGAAATTCTAAAAAGCTACTGCCACACTTTAGCAACCTAATTTGTTGCAGACATTGAAATGGTGCCGTAATCATTTCTAGAGCAACAGTATGTTGTGTCATGAATGGTTTGAGCA
Organism: Polypterus senegalus; assembly: GCF_016835505.1. NCBI lineage: Eukaryota > Metazoa > Chordata > Cladistia > Polypteriformes > Polypteridae > Polypterus > Polypterus senegalus. The sequence goes on from NC_053154.1 coordinate 171,759,338, forward strand.
GATTTTCAGCATCTGTAAGGAATATGTTTCTCAAACTTATAAAAAAAATTTTAGATACTTTTTTCACAAAGAAATTAACAACTAAAAAGCAGAAATGACAAGCATTACAGTACTGAAATTCTGCCCACATAATTAAAGGATTACCCCAATTTTGTAAGTGATAGTCAGCCGATAGACAACAAGTAAATAAACAAATTTAAAATAATGAAAGCCAGTGCCATTGCAAATACAATATCTCTGTTCACACACCCCACCAACATGAATACTACTGTGTAAGTAATAATACATGCAAACAATAGGAAAGCTGAGAATAAAACTATAAATAAAAATCATCTATTTTATATTTCTAATTTAAACATCTAAATAAGTAATCAAAATCCTTGAATTCCTTTCAATATCCTGATACGTATGTGTGAACACAAGTAAACACTATATTCATATGTAGCATTAACCATGAGCACAAATGATCAAACAAAGTAGAAGAATCTCACCTCCTACTTTTTCAATTATTCTATGCATCTTTGAGTTAATTCTTGACTTGTTTCTTGATGTCCTTTAGCCAAGTACGTTTGGCTTATCCAGGTCTCTCTGTGTCTTCACATTGAGTTCTGGTATAATCAGACACATCCATCCATAAACACACTTCTGCTTCTCTCTTCTGGCTACATTGGAAAATGATTCTGCTACCGTAATGTTGTTGTATATAGGACCAAGAGGAGGTGCGTCATGTCTTCTGGTTTATTGAACGTATATGGTGATCCTCTGGAAAGCGAAAGCTTCTTTCAAACACACCTCTTTCTGCTTTGTTTGTAACCTTAAGCCATTCTGACAGTCTAGACAGCGAAGGATCTTATAATACCCATATATAAATAATGTTAGTCTTGTTAGTCATTCTGTGCCGAAATTATTTAAAAGAATCTAATTAAACAAACATATAACAGATAGGAAAGAAAAGCAGAACACAGTAACAAAAATGATCGTTCACGAAAAATATATCTTACAGTCCCATTGAGCCTGCCTTTTGTCCATTGAAAGGTGTTATGATTTAGGTTTTGTCTTTATTTTTAATTTATTTTGTTTCCCTGTACTCTTTTCAGACTTTTTGGCATTTCATTCACAGTTGTTCAGGTCACAGAATTCATTTCTTTAATTTAAATTTAGTTTTGATTTTATTTTGTTAGTACAGATTATTTCACAGTGCTATTTTTCTATGCCAATGGTCATCATCAGTTTGGTTAGTACGAGGAATCACCTTTGCAACAGTGTAAAGGTTGGCACCATGCACATGTAGATTTTCTGGTATTATGAATACAAAAAAACTTAGCCTGCATTCTTTGTGATGAGGTGTTTTCGCTTTAGAATCTTTTTGCTGTGGATTTGAACTTTTTTATGTGGCATGGAAAAATTAGTAATTTTGGTTTCTTAGTAACAAACTTGGCCTAGCATTATAATTTGGCTAATGCTTTTATTCAAGGTGACGTACAAAAATTAAGATACAATTGGTTACACAAAGTTTGTTTTCCAGTTGGAGCATTAGCAGGTCAAATGACTTGTTCATGGTCACATAGCATCAGTAGCAGGACTTGAATCGACAACCTCAGGTTTTGAAGTCCAAAGCCTTAATCACTATGCCACTCTACCTGCCAGTTTCTTAGTTATATCTTAGTTATGTTTCATTTTCTGCCCCCATATTCCTAATATGTGCCATGAAACAGCACTTGGAAGAAACAAGGGGGGATGGGGGGTGGTTAGAGTGGTGTTGTTACAATGAAGACACAAGAAAACAAATTTTTGTGTCAAAATATTATGATTGATTTTTAAGTTTTGAACTTTAGGGAGTCACTCTATATCCTTATTCATGGAAAATATTATCTCAAAACATTTGTTAATGTAAATTATTATTATGTTTTTACTTCTCACAATGTCATTATGTTTTTCATGTGGGTGCTGGCATTTTGTGATCCTGTTACCTGACACCATGAGCAGTTGCTCGAAGTGTGGTTCTGACTATAACACTGCATTACATTATTAATTTGATTTCTGCAAAAGCTGGCATAACAACTTTCTTTGCATTCATGATTAAGGAGAACTCCAAAAAAAGAATTATTATTGTTTTTAGTTACAAAGCTACAAATCCAGCACAACTTACTGACAGCGAATTTTCTTAAGGTTATATTTAGTATTTGTTTCAGACTTCTAAATTCAAAGATTGCCATCTTTGTTAACTATGATTCTGCATAACATTTTTAGTTTGGTTACTGAATTTCTTATATCCCGTACCTTTTGGTTCACATTGTTTTTTCTCAATCTCCCAAGTGAAATTGAATCTGCCTCACTCTGCTATAGGCAGAACACATGACTTCTCCACTTTTCTGTTTCCAACATTTCTGTTTCCCCTTCCATTAGTTTCATTTACACTACATGTTCTGACGTGGATCAAATTATATCTTCATTATCTAAAACAAAACTGTGCTGGCCCTGAAGGGCAAGTGATAAAACTTTTAAAGGTGTGCCATGGACAATTAAACAAGGAAACGTGCACACTTAAGGTGACGCGCAATGAGGTGATGTGCAAAATTCAATGTGGTGCCGCACAAATAAAAAAGGTGCCACGCACATTCAAACGAGGTGATGTGTAAACTGAAATGTGGTGCCACGCAAAATTAGAGATGACGTGCTCACAATCATAGGGCTGAAACTGAACTGAAAATGTACGGAAAGGGTAGGTACCTTGGCAAAACAAAAGGAAAACACTGATTGATGAAAATGTTTGCCTGTCATTTCACAGTGGAAGTTTCCGGTGTTGAGCGAGGGAAAGTTAATATAGCATTCTTTTTTCAACTAAATTGTTGGCAGTCACAGTTCCCGATGCATGTACAAGATGGTGTACATTAATGGTGGACATCCATTTCTTTTTTTTTCCCATGCAAGAGTTATATAAAAAAATGATCCCAAATGAAACTGGAGGTGCTCCCTGTTCTTTTTTTTCCTGCAGTGCGGTGCTTGATAGTTTGTTCCAGTTTGTTAAGATTCTACATACCATTTTAATGTAACAGCAATCACTAAATGAATTATTTGTACTCTAACAGGTGTTCTGTGGTGATTTTATTTTCGATCGGGTGCTGTATCATTGGAGAAGTATTTCAGCAAAAGAGACAAAAAATAAATCAACCCTCACGTTCATGATTTATATGTGCTCCGAGTATCGATATGTTTGAGAGTTCTGGATATTGCACAGTATTACTTGTTCGAGAGAACAAGGCATTCCTTTAAGTAGTACAATGACATAACGAAAAATGCAAAGTTTGATTAACACTTAATAAAGAGTTACATATGTTATGATTAACATTCATCTTTGTTCTTTATTATTCATCACAGAATATATGTATTCTTCTGCATTAGTCTTCCAGCTTTTAAAAAATGATGATAAACAAAACAAGTTATCAAAATTAAAAATCTTGAAACATTTGTGGACCAGACCAAAGAGACATACAGTCCAGCCTTCATTAGTGTGTTTGGAAGGGGGATTGGAAGGGGTGAGAATGATAGAACTTTTTAGGACACTCTCTTTTGCAAAAATTCATGGTATCCATCACATTCATTGGTGCATGGTTCCAGGGAGGTCTCCATCTTGACATGGATTAGCTCAAAGAAGTGGGTAGTGAGAGTAAACAGTTCTCTCAGACCCCAAGTGAGCAGTGGAAGACTTTGATTTGTCATAGGCAGTGGACACAGAAGGGAAGAACGGCTGCTGGGATACAGGAGTGGACTTTAGCAGCAGGAGTGCTGAAAGATAAAACAGTAGAACTGAAGTTCAACTGAGCATGGACATTCATGTTCGACTGCTGTGTAACCAACAGTCCTTTTAAGTCCCACTTTTAACCCATATTTTCATTTTTTACCACCTGACAGTTACATGAGTACATCAAAGGCTGAGGGCCGCTATTCTAGTTTGAAATTATATTGATAATACATTACTTTTATGCAACAATTGAAGAACATTTTGAAACACCTGTATATTTATATAAAAGCTACGTAATGCAATTTAAAGACCATCTTGACAGCTGGAACTGAATGATTTTTTTAAATAGACCAACACTGCCAAGTATACAGTTAGAAAACTGCTAATCTAACCTGACAAAATTTTTCATTAGTAATTAAGGATTTTCAGATCAATTAATTGTTATCATTACAAAATACAGCATTTAAGCAATTATAACAATCTGGTTAATAAATTAAGTAAATTAAATAATAAAAGGTTTTAATAAAGTTTTAAAGAGTAATTTGTGTCTGAGAATTCAAATGTTAAGTATTAGGTGTATTTGATATAGAAAGAAATGAATAAATATATCAATTTGTCTTTGTGAAAATTTCATGGTATTAATGAGGGAAATAATAGTAATCAAAAGATCAGTAGCCCATTTTATGTATTTTCAGATAGTGAATAGAGAACTCCAGTTTTCTTCCCACAACCCAAAAATGTAGAGGTTTAGTGGTGTTTCTGCATTATGGGTTAGTGCGGCACAGTGACAGGGCTGCGGAGTCAGTACACAAAACCTTTGACTCTGACTCCTCAATTGATGGTACGGCCAACTCTAACTCCTCTATTTGTAATTAGACGAATATGTTTATTATGTTGATTGATAGAACACAACATACAAGATACAAGGCATTTCATCACTGCCATTGTCAATAATCAGGCTAATTTTTAGCACTCTCACCTGTTAAAGTTTGTGTTTATATTATTTTTTAAATAATACTTACTCAATTAAAGAAGAAGTTATATTTTTTTAGCAAAAGGCTACAAGAAAAAATAGTTTAGATGAATTAGTATAAGTGAAATAGAACATTTTAACACATTACATTATAATTTACAGTTAGTCTTAGAGTCAGTACATTTTTACTGACTCTAACTCCTGTAACCCAATAATTGCCTCCAAATCTGACCCCAACTCCACATTCTTGTACAGCACCACAAGATGATATGCAAAATAAGCAATAAGCTTCCCTCAGTAATTGAACTTATTATTAAAATGTTTATAACAATCTTCAGGCTTTGTCTTCCTAAGCAATGTTTTTTGCCAGTGTTCTATGACAGGGTCATGGTTTTCCACTGTTGAGTCATGAGTTACTACTGTATTTAATGGTAATGTATTGTAGATGGTTTTTGAAGTTAGTCGTAGTGGGTTGCCACAGGATGATTAAGCAGTCCATATTAGTCTGAAGATCGTCAAGAATTTTTTCACCGTAGACAGATGATTATCTGGACAATCAACAAGGAATGGGTCTCAAAGTCATCAAAAAGGGCAAGACTGGGCCACAAAAAAAATGTTTAGGAAACGCTGTTGTATGATATGCTCAGTATAATTACTTATGTAGAAAAATATTGCTTTGTGAAGTTTATAAGGTTGTCTTCAGGCTAAATGCTTCAAGATTGTTTCTGACTGGGTCTGGACCAGTTGGCCCTGCAGTGTTCTCAATACTCTTGGTGGGTTTGCGCATGTTCAATGTGAACTTTCCATTTTAGTGATGGTGCTTGAAGGTCACCACCCATATTAATATAAGAACAGCCATAATCTTTTTCATGATTTTGCACTTACAGTTTGAGGTTTTTCCATTAGTATCCATGAAGCACACACCAGTGAAGGGGGTATGAAAAATCCAGTACTGTTTGCTCCATTAAAGGTAGAAAAAGAAAGGAGATCAAAGTTAGGAATGCATCAAACACATGACATTACACTGCATCTTAATTTTCACCCACCTCTGTTACACCCAGCATTAAATTTGAAAAAGCTACCAAAGACGCCTAAGTTTGGTACTTCCTCTACACGGAAAGGAAGAACACAGAGTGATGCTCCCCTTTCAAAGAAGCAGTATATTAGAAGAACTAATACTGGTGTGGAAAGAACAGGTATGTATGTATAAAAATTTTTTTTTCATTTTTTAGTGGCATCGCTCCGATGAGCAAACACAAAGCCACGTGGTAGTTAGTGGACATGCAGCAGATCTTCCTTTTTCTTCTTAAAGCTGTTTGATTCTAAACTGGAAGGGGAAGCATCTCAATTTAGACAGTTCATACCCTATACATTTTTCTGGCAACAGGTAGTTGTGAGGCTGTGAATTTACTTAATTTTACATTTGTATTGTTATATTTTTGTCAAGTGATGATGATGTTGTAGGATAATTACAGTGATCTGATACCAATTGAGACAAACAATACTTCAGCATCCCATTGGTTAATTGGTGTTTTGTGATGTGAATGGTTTATGAACTTACATGTTTTCCTAGTAATTAGCAAAGGTAAGACTGATATAAGTTAGGTAAGTTCATACTTACATTAGAGACATTTGCACACATCTAGAAATATTTCGTTATGGGTCCAGTAGAATTTTTATGCAAAAAACACCACTATGCAGGCTATGCTGGTTGGTGATTCTGCAATAGTTTTGATCTGTGCATGAGTATGGTACCCACTCCAATATTACTTAGTTGTACTTTTGTGTCCAGTTCTCTGTCTCCCTACAAAGCTGAATTGGGTGAAGTGGAATTCAGGCTAAAAATGAATGAACGAGTGCATGTAATATAGAGCAGTCAACAAGCAAAGACAATGATACAAGCACATATTTCCACAGAAATCTACCTACCCACACCTGATGCACAAACTTCATTTACATACATTTTTTAATTTCCAGAGTGGTTTCACAACCCATTGGTCAAGCTGCATTCAAGAAGTGGTTGGACCAGGGCCAAGGGGACATAACACCTAGCTGCAGCAATTAAAGAGTCTGCCTGGGGGGTTGCCAACCAAGATCCTGAGCTGTTTCGTCGCATGGTGGGTGCAACAATGTGCTGTACCAGTGCATGCTCCCCAAACTGACCTGACCTCACTGGATTCAAGAAGTGATAGATAGATAGATAGATAGATAGATAGATAGATAGATAGATAGATAGATAGATAGATAGATAGATAGATAGATAGATAGATAGATAGATAGATAGATAGATAGAGTGCCTGAGTTTGGACTGTTTTCAATAAAACAACTGAAAACAATGTAATAAGTTCTCCCCTTGCCCCTTGAAACAGAACATTGGAATGTTTAAGCCTAACAACAATTCTTTTTAGGGAAAAATATTTGAAAGAGATCCTGCTTTACAAAAAGTAATTTTAAAAACAAATGAAAAACTGACTAAGAAATATTTAAAATAATATTTGGTTTAGAACATTAGAACATTAGAACACTCTAGACGAGAACAGGCCATTCAGCCCAACAAAGCTCGCCAGTCCTATCCACTTATTTCCTCCAAGAAAACATCAAGTCGAGTTTTGAAAGTCCCTAACATCTTACTGTCTACCACACTACTTGGTAGCTTAGTTCAAGTGTCTATCGTTCTTTGTGTAAAGAAAAACTTCCTAATGTGTGTGCGAAATTTATCCTTAACAACTTTCCAACTGTGTCCCCGTGTTCTTGATGAACTCATTTTAAAATACAAGTCTCGATCCACTGTACTAATTCCCTTCATAATTTTAAACACTTCAATCATGTCACCTCTTAATCTTCTTTTGCTTAAACTGTAAAGGCTCAGCTCTTTTAATCTTTCATCATAATTTAACCCCTGTAGCCCTGGAATCACCCTAGTTGCTCTTCTCTGGACCTTTTCTAGTGCTGCAATGTCCTTTTTGTAGCCTGGAGACCAAAATTGCACACAGTACTCAAGATGAGGCCTCACCAGTGCATTGTAATTATATCTCCTTGGACTTGTACTCCACACATCGTGCTATATATATATCCTACCATTCTGTTAGCCTTCTTAATGGCTTCTGAACACTGTTGGGAAGTTGATAACTTAGAGTCCACTATGACTCCTAAATCCTTCTCATAAGGTATACTCTCGATTTTCCGACCGCCCATTGTGTATTCAAACCTAATATTTTTACTTCCTATATGTAATACTTTACATTTACTAATATTAAATTTCATCTGCCACAAATCTGCCCAAGCCTGTATGCTATCCAAGTCCTTCTGTAATGATATAACGGATTCCAAATTATCTGCTAATCCACTTATCTTGGTATCATCTGCAAACTTAACCAGCTTGTTACTTATTTAGTTCTACTCCATGTGATTGGTCTGTTTTTGAGCTGTTTCTGCAGGCTTTCTGGAGGCTTAAGTCTGTTTATAGCACATCAAATTTCGGGCCCTACATCTTCCAGAATGATAAATGAGACCCCTCTATCTCAGTGGATGGCGGGAGGTGAAATAAATTTTTTTGTTATGCAAAGTTGTTGAAAAAATGAGAAAATGCCCAAGGAGCTCCAAAAATTGTTAGAAATAATTTAAATGCAAGACTGGGTGGAATTGGTCCAGGTCATTTAGAAGCATACTTAAATTTTGTAGTACTTTCATTCTTTGTGTTGTTTTATTCAGATGCTTGATAATAACTCACACATTTCATTGCCTCTTTCTCTAAAAATGTTCAACACTATTTTTTCTTCTAGCCATCTACAGGCAGCAGTTCACTTTTGATAATTAGCAACACCGACAGTGAAAAACGCACAAAATCAGTGCAGTTGAAGCAAGCCAACTCTGGTGACTATTACAGAGCCTTAACCGAAAGCAGTGAAGAGTCACCAGGAGCAGCAACGGTAATGGATGGAAAAAAGGTATGCTTTGCTATACATGACATTTTATTTTATAAAACTATAATGGAAATGACTACCTATTCCAGTAAACAAAAGATGGAATGCCCTTTGTTGGGCATAGCTACATTAATTCTCAAACCTCTTAATCTAATAAAGGTTTTGGCCAGCCAGCGCCAATCCTCATAACAAAAATCACATTGGCAGGAGCCAGTTTCAAGATCGTGTGCCAGTGCTTCACTGGGAACCCTCATAAACATCCACACACTCTTGGATGTAATTTTTCTGTTTTGGTTTCACTTTGTAGTATTGGTGATATTGTCTGTTGCTTATAAGTTAAGGTTGGGCAATGATGCTTCTGTAAAACTGTGCTACCATCATTACTATATGGAAATTCTAAACAACCCTTGTTTCTATAATAAAGGCTGGACAACTATAAAACAAAATTTGGTGGTCTCTGCAGGATTGATTGTGGGGGTTTCCATGATGAAGGCAGCTCGACATCCTAGCATAGAACCTATGGTGAACGTTATCTCCTTAAGTTTTATTTCTAAGCTTTAGTTCAAATGGAAGAAATAGGAAACAAAACAAAATAAATTGATTAAAAATGTCATAGAAAGACCAGTCCATCAAGAATTTCACAGAGCATGATACTGTACTATGTCTAGATTGCAGTGCACAAATGCAATTGATTTATCAGTTTGTAGAGAAATGTGATATGTTCAAATGAATCATCATTTCCCATATTCTCCAAAAAAAAAAAAAAGATTAATTTTTAAGGAAGCATACAGCTCTATGTACTTTCTTCATAAAACAAGTTAATTGGCAAATAAGGTTAAATGGTTAAATAGTTCTGTATCATTCATTTGATTCCATGTTGCAACTATTTTTTCTGAATGGTGTGGTGTCTTTGATGATGCTCCAAAGAGCATGTGCAACCATCCAAAAGATTAATGAGAATACCAAGGTTGCATTGTATTCTATTCTATTCTATTCTATTCTTCAATCATCAATCATTACTTTTGAATTTAACTGTGCAGTCAAGGATGATCTTAGAATAACACTGCACACAGTTGACTGTTTTGTTTAGGTGTGTCCACTATGGCAAAGGCGCTATATAGGCATTGACCCAATACAGACTGACAATGGAGGCACAGGTAAAAATAAACAAAAAGATTTATTCTTGGTGTCCTTCAGCTGTGGGGCATGTCTTCCCCGTGTCCCACAGGCCCTACAAAGTCCCCAAAACACACACCAAATGAAAACACCCAAAAACCATACTCTTCTTTAACCACTCTTCCCAGGCATCATTGTCATCATGGTCCTCCTCCTCCTCCTCCTCCTCCTTTCCTTCTCCTTCTCCTCGTCCTCCTGACTCTGGCGCCTACAGTAGTGGCTGCAGGATCCTCTTATAGGACCCCCAAAAGTGCTTCAGGTGCTCGTTGACCTACTTCAGGCTGCACTTCCGGGTGTGGCTGCATCACAGCCCACACAGGGTCAGGAAGCCTTGAGCTCCCCCTGGCAGTGGCCACGAGGCCCAACAGGACTGAGCTCCAGTGTTCCAGAAATGTGGCCCTGATGCAACCCAGGGGGCCTGCCACCAAGCATTCTGGGGGACATAGTGTGCAGCCCATGTCTGCTCCCCCAGATTCAGTGCCAACAGGGCATCCCAGCTGGGCATGGGTCCTGGCTGTCCACCACACCACATAAAATATGAAATGTTCCAGTTGACGAATTTCATTGAAATGTGGTACAGCTTTTCTTCAAAGAAATATATCGGGAGCATTCTATTTATGTCCCGCTACTTTAATTATGGCATGCTAGAGAAAAACATAAAAAGCATTGGTGAATTTTCTTTGAAAACTTAATTACTGATTAATTTACTCTTACTCTAATTATCTGTAGAGCAATTATTTCAACCTTTCTATTTTCATATTTTACTTGTTCAACAGACACTCCTGATGGTGAAACAAATGCCTAAATATCTAAACTGGAGCAGAGTCTTGCATATGGCAATTAGTTGCGTGCATGCACGTGGACTTAACATACTGTACTGTAGATTTTAACACTCGTTTGAGTGCTTCTATCAAAAATTTTATGTTTAAGAGATATGAACTGCAATTAGCCATAGACCCTCCATAACTAACAATTAACAATAGTACATCAATCAATCCCCCTATCATGAATCACGTTCTATTAACTTGTGGAATTTATTTTCCTTATTTTTTTAATCCTTTTTGTTTTTTGTATTTAGGATTGTTATTAATTTTATATCATTTAATTGAATGACATCATTCAGGCTCCATTTGTAGCCTTTCTCACAATTGTAGCCATTTCAATTTTACAGTTGGTACATTGCTACATGGATCAATGACAGCATCACAACTGACTGTACTAATTTTACTTAACATGGTGGCCTGAATTTCCAAATGTCCAAGATTTTGAATAAACAAATCTTAGAAAATTCTTTGCAATTTCAATTATAGTTAGGAAAAGAAATGTTTTGTTCATTGTTCTTTTCAACTGGTCACTCAATTGTTATTTACATTATACTATTTGTAGCTGGAATTCCACAAAGGGAGAAAATGAATCACCTATCTTAAAATATTTTTATTCCAAAGCTTTCAACTCTTATCAGGAGTATCATCAGAGAAGAATGATTAGACATACAGGAATCCAAGGAAATATATAGCAAATAAGGAAGGGAGGGTAGGTGAATGATTAATAAGGTGGGGTTCAGAGGGTGTTTGTCATAAACTCTTATTTATTATTTACATGTTCTTCTTTTCAAGCCTGCATATGCTGGGTTCATGTCCAAATCTCTGTTAATTGTGTTTTCATTGGATAGCCATGATTCAGCCAGCTCTCTAGGATTTTTAGTATTAGCCTTAAATTTTACTTGCACTGAGTCCCATTTAAATGTGTGTCTGGTTGAAATTGTATGTGTATAGATCAGAGACCGTGGGTCTTACCTTTTGACAGCATTGCAATATTCCTTAATATTTGTAATGAGTGTTTATGACATTTGTCCCATGTTAACAGCTGAGCATGAATCACATGGTATGCTGTAAACCACATTTTGTGTCTCGGCTGCCGATTTCCTGCTTTTAGCATTAAAAATGACTGTGCGCAGTGTTTGTAGGCTTGTACACTATTTTGATTTTGAAGGATACCGTACATTCTGACACCCCATGATGATAAGGAAGTGTGTGCCAGGTGCATGGAGGGGGAGAGGGTGGAGTCAGATTAGTGTCAATTGTTTGTTGGGGTCTCTAGCATCTCCTATGTAATCACTGTTTGATGAATGTCTTTGGATAGCCGTTTGATGTGAACAGTTGGAAAAGATAGCATCTTTCATTCTTTTTAGTCTCCTTGGTATTACAGTAGGTGTGAACTCTTCTGAATAGAGTCTTAACACAGCTCCATTTATGTGATGATGGGTGATTACTGGCAAAGTGTCATATTTTGTCTGCATAAAACTCATAGCGATAAACACCTGTAATCAGGATGGCGTCAGTTAATTTCTTTTTCTATAGTGAACTGGATTGCATGGAATATTTCGTTGATGTGGTTTTGAAAATCGTTATGCTATGTTATTTAATATTGTATTTCATTGTATGAGTTTCAAAAATCTAGGGTCAGGTTTATAAAATGCGAGTATGTACAAAAAGTGGCTTGAAATGTGTGTAGACAGTTTTCCATACAAAAATCGGGATTTGTAAATGAAAATGAGATGGAAAAGCTGGCGTATATTTATGGTAATTCTAACCCATCAGTATGCAACATTTTAGAAAAACTGGAAAATAACAACACCCTTAATCAAGTACAGAAATGCAGCCAAACCAGCTAAATGATGGATCTCATGTATAATAATTTATATCACCAAGCTGTTATTATAATGTGCATTGACGTGACAAATATATTAAACCTCCATATGAATATGATGAATAGGTTCTACAGTATTTTAGTTCCAATTCTGTGTATTTGCACTGAAGAACATTTCTGTTTTTTCGTGAGTGTATATTGGCTACCTGTTGTTAATTCTACAGATTAGAAACCTAAGTACAGTGTGATTCACTCTGTGCATACAGAAAACTGTAAATTTCATGCTCCATGGCCTATTCACTGCCAAATGGTTTGGCACTGCATGACTTGTTTGACACTGCTTGATGACTATACAAATGGTCATATATAAAAAGATCCAGCTATTAGGCATTGATCACATATTTTTGTTCATGATGATGACTGGATTATAAACCGATCTAGACTGTCAAAAGCCATTTTGTTGGAATTATATGGTGAGCTGGACCCTGAATTAAAAAGATAAACTGCCTGAAACTGGGCTGCACTTCTTTATATCCATGTTTTAACAACAGTTGACTTTCTGGCAATAGAGGGAACTGGCCAACAGGTCAGGAATATCTCATTCAAGCTTCAGCTTCTTCATGCACACTGTGTTGGAAGCAATAAACTGACTGACAAGGCGCTTCATTCAGTTTCGGTATGGTTTGGTTGTATATGCCAGCATAAAAAGGAAACGTGTGTAGTAGTGTCTGGTTTTCTTAATGTAACTGAAGCAATTCCCAATGCTTATATTGCATTAAGAGAGAATGAAGCTGCTTTTAACTATAAGCTGTTACATTCCATTAACATACAAGTCTTCTGTGAAGCCAGGATGAGACTAACAAACATAACGGCTCAGTGGCCTTGATCAGCCCCTGATTTATTTTGATGTAAAGTAGCATTAATCAGACAACTTGCTGAAGGTGCTGTACATTATTGCTGACTGGCAGAACCATCACTGTTTCATATGGCATATACTATTCATTGTAACAGCAATCGTGTCATTAAACGTCTTGGGTAATAGTAATAGACACTAGCGCCTTATGCCTTTCTCCAGCCCTAGAGTGAAGAGAAGAGGCAATTCATTGCAAGATGCACCATAGAAACCCTTAAATGCATCAGGTGGGATTATGCTTCACCAGCCAATGATGGTCTGCAGTATTGTGACTGCATATGTTTGAGGTTCATTAGCATAGTTCAAATATCATAGTTCATACAACTCAGTGGGGTTCGAGGCACGTTCATGTATGCACATTTCCAATATGATAATTATTTATATAAGGTAAATTATGTAGAAATGTGCCTATGGTAGGTTTTAATAATTTTTTATTAAAGGTATAAATTTTTTTTTTTTTGTGGTGTATGCATTTTCCTGTTTTTTTAGCATATTTTCATGCTAAAATCCAAGCAACGTTTTATAACTAAGACCCCTGGAATTTAAGAAAATAATTATATGCATGGCACAAGAAACATATATCTGTGGCAGCTTTTGATCCATCAGTCTTTATTTTATTTATCCCTACTTTCCATGACAGTATATGTCAGCTTCTGACCAACTGCCATATATCAGTGTCCAGCACTCTTTTTCTTTCTGTCAGTAATGCTGTAGCACTGTTACACTGCAAATTGGGACACTGAGAGTCTACTGTTGTTTGATTGCAGAGATGACCATCTCAAACAGAAATGAAAGTGTTGGTAGCTCTACTTTCTAATCTACCATTCTAATATATTTTCAGAATATAGACATCGCATCGGCTCAACAGTGTCCAGCACAAAACATGCCTCCACTGCCACCAGCATCACCCTTACCACCAGCAAACAGCCTGGCATCTTTAAAGTCGAAAGCACAAAGTACATCTGCTCACATTAAAGTGGAGACACCTGCAGGTGAGACAAGAACTGCAAGGACATTTTGAGCAATAGGTATTGTAATACACTAAAAACCTAAACTAACTGATTTTGTTTAAAAAATGTAAACAAATTAATTTTATTTTTGTAAAGCTTTGTCAAATGAAAAGGGCATTCTATAGTAACAGGGGGTTTAGTAAACACTGTCACAAATTGTATTATTTCTCTTTGAGGGTAGTAAATTTATTCTCAGAAAGAAGGAAAGAAAGAGCAGACTGTACAACAAACCCAATTCTATACTTTATTTCTTATTTATTGGAAGACAGTTGGTGGTGATACTTGTATTTAGAAATTTTGGTTCTGTTGCAATTGCTGCTGAACTGATAAGCTCAATTGTTTTATTGTTTTTTTGTTTTTTTTTTGCATTTGCTTTCTTTAAGGGCAAAAATTACTTAACACGGTGCTGCCAAATTCGGACAAAGTCAAATTATTTTCTGAAATGAAGAAGTTCAAGTCTCTTAAGCATGCAGGAATCACAGCAGTGTTTTCTGGACCGGTAAGAAAATGCCACCACTCCTCTGCATTCTCTTTTTCCTTGCTTTAAGGTTTATCTCTTACTAAATTAACAAGGTGGCACTTTGGCTGCCTCACAGCATTAGGACACTTGTTTACAACCCTGGCCCTGACTCTCTGTTGCTATGTGGGTTATCCTTCCACATCCCAAAGACCTGCAGGATAGGTGAATCAGTAAATCTAAAAAGGAAACTGGCTTAATCTAGAACAATCACAATGTTCAACAAGGATGTGCAAGGCAAGATACAGTAAAGTATCTCCTTTACTGTGAAATAAGGACTAACAACTGACCTGAAGACCATATTGAAGCAAGCATACCAAGAGCTAAGAAACCTAGCAATCAAATCTATCCCATTCTAAACATGAGGAGCATTACGCGTAAACTCTTTGTGATATAGAACCACAATCTACACCCTAATGTTGAAATGACATTACATGCGTGTGGGGTCAAGCGGCTGACAACTACATATTAACTTCACATTAACTGTAAAACAAAGTTCTAAGACTTTCCTGTGGTACACTCTGCTTTGTGACGAACAAAGAGCTACATTATGACACTTCCTGACTCATTGTGAAACAAGTAAATCAAGAAACAGCAGCAAAAGTGTTTACTCGGTTGAGTGATAACTAACAGGAGGACATTAAAAACATTAAAATCAAACAACTACAATAAATCTCATTAGAGAACTTACAAAAGACCCTGAGTCTCACTGGATGTCTGAAACTTAGCTACAATCAAGTACGCTACACATCCTTGACCACCATTAACCGATAAACGTCACAAACACCTGGGGCCTCATGTATAATGCCATGCATAGAACTCACACTATAACATGGCATAAGCACAAAAGCGGAAATGTTCGTACACACAAAAAAATCCAGATGCATAAATCTGTGCGAACACCAACTTCCACGTTCTTCCGCAACATAAATCCCGGTCAGCGTGAAAAGTAACGAACGTGCACGTACCTAATGTCCCACCTCAACTCCTCCCAGAATTATGCCTATTTGAATATGCAAATCAATATAAATAGCCCTTAAGCCCAGCCTTCTCTGAAAAGACAATGGCAAAAGCATGAGGGAAAAATAGAAGAATTTCAGTGAATACCAAGTGGAGGCAAGGAAAAAACGTACTATTTGTTAGTTTAAACAGTGTTATAAACAACAAAAGGAAGTTGATCGGGAGACATAGTGTGTCAGAGAAACTTGAAAGCTCAAGTTCACAAACTCGCACAGTGCCTGAAATAAAAAAATAAGCTGTCACATATCAAAGTTGCTGTGAAAAGGCAAGTCGTTTACAGTGAGTTAATTGTACTTATAAGTACAAACAGTTCTACAAGCAGCACTTGATGGACTGATTGAGTGCATTTATAGTTCTTGAGATGAAACTGTTTCTGAACCGCAAGGTCCGTACAGGATAGGCTTTGAAGTGTTTACCGTGTGAGAGCAGTTCAATAGACAGCATGTCTGAGGCATTGTGTGCTTGATGCTGTATACCGATAATTCTCTTTCTGATCAGCTGCTGTAGATCTGTGATTCCCCACTCAGATATAGTGATATAAATACTCCGAGTGGTGCAGTGAGAGTAATATAGAAAAAGATGATCCGCTGTGGCAACCCCTAACGGGAGCAGCTGAAAGAAGAAGAAGGTGCAGTGAGAGTAACAACGCTAAAGCAGCTATGGTATTTGGAATACTTTGGCTAATTCCTGGACCATTATATTGTTACAGGTTAATTACAATCAGATGCCTTAAACTAATAAACAATATGCAGTTCGTTTCAGTGTAAATGATAAAGCCGCGTCAGGGATGTGGATCTAAAAAAGAAAGGGTAACCACACAGGAACAGTAGCACTCGGTGCCGCCAGTTTGCAAAACCAAGCGGAGAACTTGCATATGCCAGGGTTGGAGCTACTGTGAAAATGTGCTTGGCTTTATGCCAAGTTTAGGTCTTATACATCGTGATTTGAGCAGGATAAACGTTCGTATGCAACATTTTTGTGCGTACGCACCATTTATATATGGGGTCCCTGATGATTCAAATCACTGAGATTAAAAGAGTGACAAAGACAAAGCCTCGGTCTTTCATAGCAGCTAAAGACTCTTACTCTGCATGAATAAGTGTGGGTGTGAATGAGTGTGCCCTGCCATGGAGTGAGAATCTCCCCAAAGTTGGCTCCTGCTTTAACCTGGTATTCTTGGGAGATGCTGAACTGGATCGAGTGGTTTTACTAAATGGATAAATGCATGATGTATTTTAACAAGTAAAGTACACCAATGATATTACAGTTTGTCCATCCATTCATTATAAACCACCTTAATTATGTTCATGATCACAGGAGTCAAATTAATTTAAAACTTCCTATTTTTTATTTAGCAACTTTCACCATGAGGACCATTTGCATATAATTGTATAGTTCAAAACATTTTAAGATATGTATCTCTTATTGACATTAGCTTCATCAATGATTAGGCGAGGCATTGCACAATACAAATACAGTCTTAGTCTCATAAAGCAAAAGCTGTCAATCCACAATTATTTTAATGTAGCTAATTTCATGGAAAAGCATTACGGATCAAAAACATATTGGTGATAGTGTTAAAATGCAAATTACATTTATATACTAAGTTGCGTATAACATCAGTGCTTTAAAAAGAAATTTCTACAAAAATATTGCAATTTACAACACGAAAGTTAAGATATAAAGAGTTTTTCATAGCTCTTTCTTTCTCAACAGGGTGTAAAGTAAATCTGGAAACAAACCCAGAATTCAATAACCCACTAATCTCAAACCCACTAAATCAGTTCAAAGTTTGAGGGGCCCAGAGGATTTTCCAGCAGCAAATCAGAAACCACCGGACCAGGGTGTCCATCTATTGCAGGACCCTCACATACCCACACTCACACAACACCAATTTAAGAGGATCACTGGTTAGCCTAACACACACTTTTTTGGGAAGTGGGATTAAAATTGGTGGGACCTTGAGGGAATAAAATCATACAAACCCAGAAAGAATTTGTAGACTCCACATAGTCAATATGCAGATGTGATATTCAAACTCAGGATGCTAAAACTGTGAGACAAAAGTACTAACTCCTGCACCAACCTGTAGCCTTAACAATTCAATAATTCTTAAGGGAATACTATATCCCAAAAATAATTTATTTTTAATATGTTACTCATCCTATGTAGTTTGTAAAGCAGTGGCCGAAAAAAATGAATGTCATGTTATCATGGAGAAAAGTACATAACAAAGCTTCTAATAGAACATGACATAATGGTGACCAAAGCTGGATAACAGCAACAATATAAGAAACGTCCATTAAAAAAAAACTCATGTTCCTCGTGTCACATTCATGTCTAGTCATCTATTCTTTTGCTCACAACATGCAAAACACATGTTTTTTTGCTAAAATATAGAATAAACTAGCAAAATACCCGAGCTTCGCAGTGGAGAAAGTAGTGTTTTAAAGAAGTTATGAAAAAGAAAAGGAAACATTTTAAAAATAACGTAACATGATTGTCAATGTAATTGTTTTGTCACTGTTATGAGTGTTGTCATATATATATATATATACACACACACACACACATATAAACATATATACATATAAACATATCTACATATACACATATCTACACATACACATATCTATATATATATACATATACACATCTACATATATCTATACTAATAAAAGGCAAAGCCCTTACTGACTGACTGACTCACTGACTCATCACTAATTTTCCAACTTCCCGTGTAGGTAGAAGGCTGAAATTTGGCAGGCTCATTCCTTACAGTTTCCTTTCGAAATTCTACACATAATGGTCATAACTAGAAGCTATTTTTCTCCATTTACTGTAATGGAGTTGAGCTTGAAAGCTGTGGGGGGCGGAGTTTCGTGTGACATCATCACGCCTCTCACGTAATCACGCATTACGTAGAAAACTAGGAAGAGCTACAAAAAACGCTGAAGAAAACATGCATTATATAACTAAGAAGGCAGCGAAACAATTAGAAGCGAGTGAGTGACATATAAAACCATATTCATTTTACATACTGTATTATTGTTATTAATGGCCTGGGGATATGAAGCGCTGGTAACACGAAAAACTACAGATCCCATAATGCAGCGCTTCAGCTGCCTTGCCGAACACTTAACCACGTTAATCAAGTCTAGCTTATGATGCTGCAAGTTATTGCGAAGCTAGCCCACACGATGCCAAAGAGGAAAGGTGATTCTGAACATAGAGCCTTTAAAAACCGATTGGAGGCTGAGTATATGTTTACTGACATTGCCGGTAAACCCGTGTGTCTCATTTGTGGAGCTAATGTGGCTGTAATTACAGAATTTAATCTAAGACGGCACTATGAGACAAAACATCAAGATAACCTGAAAGACCTGAATGCAATGCACAAGATACAGAAAGCAGACGAGTTAAAGAAGAATCTGACACTTCAGCAGACGTTTTTACCCGTGCACAATCACAAAGTGATTTCAAGTGAAGCTGCTTTTTTTTTTAATTTTATTACACTCCATACAAAGCAATCAAGTTTTACAAAAAGAAAAATTGAGTTAAGAACAGATCCCCACCCTGAGAGAGAGAGCAAGCCAAACGCATAAAATTTAAGGCTTGTAAACATACCTAAATTAATAAATTCTCTGTGCTTTATGAACTTATTTTAAAATATTACTGATTAGATCCTGCCATGTTTTGAAAAAAGTCTGTACAGATCCTCTAACTGAGTATTTGATTTTTTCCAATTTCAAATAATATAACACATCAGTTTCCCACTGACTTAAAAGAGGAGAGTTTGGGTTCTTCCAGTTTATCAGAATAAGTCTGCGTGCCAACAGTGTAGTGAATGCAATCACAATTTGTTTGTCTTTCTCCACTTTAAACCCCTCTGGAAGAACCCCAAACACAGCTGTTAATGGGTTAGGAGGGATTGTGAGTCCAAGGCTGTCTGAAGGTAATTAAAAATTTTGTCCAGAATAATGTTAATTTGGTGCAGGCCCAGAACATGTGACCTAGTGAGGCTGGGACTTGGTTGCAACGCTCGCAGGTTGGATCATGCCCTGGAAACATTTTGAGAGTTTTAGTCGAGACAGATGTGCTCGATATATAATTTTGAGTTGTATAATTGTATGCTTTGCATATGGAGCTTGAGTGAATTCTCTGCATTGCTACTTTCCACTCCTTTTCTGATATATTAATTGAGAGATCTTTTCCCAGTGTCCTCTTGGATCTTTGAAAGGAGGGATTGTAAAATGATTTTATATATTGTAGAGATGGAGTCTAACTCCTTGAAATTGAGCAATATTTTTCCAGCATGGATGAGGGTGCAAGATGAGGAAAATCTGGAAGGTTCTGTTTAACAAAGTTCCTGATTTGAAGATAGTGAAAGAAATGTGTAGCTGGAATGTTAAATTTGGAATGTAATTGTTCATAGGATGCAAAGACGTTGTCTATATAAAGATCTCTAAGCAAGTTAATTCCAAATTTTTCCAGATATTAAAACTGCATATGTTTGTGAAGGTTGAAAGAGGTGGTTCTCTTGCAGAGGTGCCACAGATAGAAGCTTCTCCGTCTTAAAATGCTTTCTACATTGGTTCCAGATTCTAAGTGAGTGGAGCACAATTGGGTTATTAGTGTATCTGCCGATAACGTGTGTTTATTGGAGCACAGAGCAAGGAATACAAAGAAGTACTGCAGGATTTTACTTCTATTGCGGTCCAAGCCTGTGTATGTTCTTCTATTTGTGTCCAGGTTCTTATCGCCTGTATATTTGCTGCCCAGTAATAAAACTGGAAGTTAGGTAGAGCCATGCCACCTTCTGCCTTTTGTCTTTGTAGGGTCGCTCTTTTGATGCGTGGATGTTTTGAATTCCAAATAAATGAGGTTATTGTTGAATCTAATTGCTTAAAGAATGATTTATTAATGTATATTGGGATGTTTTGAAATAAAAAGGAGCTTAGGAAGAATATTCATCTTAACAGTGTTAATTCTTCCAGCTAGTGTGAGATGAAGGGTTGACCATCTATGCAAGTCTTGTTTAATTTTTTCCATGCAGACGCAAATTTTGTTGATAAAGAGCTTTATGTTTACTTGTGATGTTTACCCGAGGTATTTAAACTGTTCTGCAATGATAAAAGGTAGGGTGTCTAATCTAATATTATATGCTTGAGAATTCACTGGAAAGAGTACACTTTTATTCAGATTAATTCTGAGACCAGAGATCTTTTGAAATTCTGTGAGTGCTGCTAAGACTGCAGGCACAGAATTTTCTGGGTCCGATATATACAGTACCATGTCATCTGCATATAATGAGATTTTCTGTTCCAGTCCTTCTCTGCTAATCCCCTTTATCTGATCAGTATTTCGACAATGTATTGCCAGTGGTTCAATGGCAATGCAAACAGCAGTGGTGACAAGGGCATCCTTGTCTAGTGCCACGCTCTAGTTTAAAGTAGTCTGAGCAAATGTTATTGATGCAAACTGAAGCTTCTGGGTTAGTATACAGTAATTTAATCCATGCACAAATGTTCGGGCCAAACCCAAACTTCTCCAATGTAGTAAAAAGGTATTTCCATTCAATCATGTCGAATGCTTTTTCTGCATCCAATGATAATAATATTTCTGGGGTGTTTGATTTAGTTGGTGAGTATATTACATTAAACAGGCGTCAAGATTTGAAGATAAGTGTGGCCCCTAATAAATCCAGTTTGGTCTTGTGATATTACGAGGGAGCACTTTCTCCATCCTTCTAGCTATGATTTTAGAGAGTATTTTAACGTCGTTATTCAGAAGTGAAATTGGTCTGTATGATGCACATTGTAATAAGTCCTTATTTTGTTTTGGAAAGACAGTGATTAGTGCTTGGCGAAAGGTTTGTGGAAGAGATTGGTTATCTCTGGGTTCTGTAAATGTTGCTAATAGGAGGGAGCTAGCTGAGCGGAGAATTTCTTGTAAAACTCTGCAGGGTAGCCATCAGGGCCTGCTGCTTTTCCACCTTGGAGTGACTTTATAGCATCTAGTAATTCTGATAATGCCAGAGGTTTATCAAGTTCCTCCACACTAAAGCGTCTATTTGTGGTATCTGTAATGTATCCAGAAATGCATTAGATTGTGTATTGTCTTCTTTAAACTCAGTAGTATATAGGGATTTATAGTAGTCTCTGAAAGTGTGCATTATATTTTTGTGTTCGATGATTTTATCTCCATTCGTGTTAGTAATTACCGAGATTGCATTGCGCACTTCTTGCTTGTGAATTTGTTGAGCTAAAAGCTTATTAGCTTTCTCCATGTTCATAGTAATGATGTCTGGATTTGTAAATTAGTTGTTCAGTTTCTTTAGTTGTCAAGAGGTTTAATTCTGAATGTAGAGCCTGCCTCCTCCTATGTAGAGTCTCGCTTGGTAGTCTGGCATGTTCTTCATCTATTTTAGTAATTTCGCTTTTTATCTCTGCTACTTTCTTGGCTTCGGATTTATTTCTGTGGGAAAGATATGAGATAATCTGTCCTCTTAAGAAGGCCTTAAGAGTTTCCCAGAGTATTCCTGCAGAGATCTCGGGGGATGTATTTGTCTCTAGAAAGAATTTGATTTGTTTGGATATAAATTCAGTACAATTCTCGTCAGCTAATAGAAGCGGTTGAGGCCATCTGCGGGTGAGTGTATGGGGCTTAGTAATTTTAGCTCCAAGATCATAGGTGCATGGTCAGAAATAACAATAGCATCGTATTTGCAAGATTTAATCTTAGGCAAGAAGTTATTGTCTATAAAGAAGTAATCAATCCTTGAGTAGCAATGATGTACTGGTGAGTAGAAAGAATATGTTCTTGAATTTGGGTTTAAAAACCTCCAGGGATCTGATAAGTTGTGATCAGTTATAAACTTTGTAATTATCTTTGCAGTGTTAGAACTGTTCCTCCTGTGGAGGAAGTCCTATCTAAAAGTGGATTTAAAACACAATTAAAGTCCCCAGCCATTATAACTTTATGAGTGTTCAGATTGGGAATGGATGCAAATAAATTTTGTATAAATTCCTTATCATCAACATTAGGTGCATAAACATTTATCAAAATCATTTTACAGTTAGATAAGTCTCCCATGGCCATTACATATCTCCCTTCAGGATCCAATACTACATCTGATGCTACAAATGGTACTGTTCTATGTATGAGAATTCCCACCCTCTAGTTTTCTTTGTAAAACTAGAATGGAACATTTGGCCAGTCCAGTCTTTTGCAGCCGGAACTGATCCTTGCTTAGTAAGTGGGTTTCCTGTAAAAATACTATTTTAGCATTTAGACCTGTTAGGTGAGAGTACTTTCTTTCTCTTTAATTCGTGATTCAGGCCTTTAACATTCCAGCTTACGGTTAACTGTCCCATCATGGAGACACTGATTCTGAGTTTTTGATGTCATTTTATAGTCTTAACTGGAAGTGAGACATTTTGGTCTTAATTTCCTATTTCCCCAGAGTTGTTGCCATGCAGCTTATTATTACGTTGGTAGTTATAATTATAAAGATTGAGAGGATAGATTAGGTATAGATCAAGCCTGCTCTCTTTCTCTCCCCTTAACCCCCACCCTCCCTTTTGCCTCCCCAAGTGAGGCTAAAACCCACTTCACATAGTCCCAGTCCTCTGACATACCCAGAGACAGAGCACGTCCAAAGCAAAACAAGCCCCATGCAGCGGCGCTTTAGGGTTAAAAGATAGAGATATCTGTTACCAATATAGTCTTTAAAAGAAAAAAAAAAAAAAAAGAATTTTGCACTTAAAATATATATATAGTCTTCAGCAATTTTAGTGCATTAAGATGATACACCCAGATAATAAACCCGGGATGGTGTTAAAATGTGTCCAGAATAAGCATAACAAGTCTTAATGCAGTAATAGCAATAACAATAAACCAAGGGTATGATATTGAACAGTCTCGTTTAGGGTAAGATAAAATAATTAGAAAAGAAAAAAAAAAAAGATAATTAAGCACAATAAAACATAAACAGATAGCCCTAGTAATACTAAGTAATAATGAGAATATATTCTGATAAAACCCGTATTTTAAAACAAATAGATCAGACAGTAGATTGTTAATCATTGCTATATCATTAACGCCATGACTCACTATTATGTATCAGAATAGTCCGGGATCAGCTTTCTTAATTCTTTTCTGCTTCTTCCTTGCTAGCAAGACATAGAATTGACCCTGCCATTCCACTTTCAGTTTTGCCGGATACAAGAGGCTGTATTTGACGCTGGCTTGCCGTAACCGCTGTTTAATGTTATAGAAGGCTGCGCTTTAGTAGCTGTTGCTGGAGAGAAGTCAGGGAAGATACGAATGTGGTTATTTTCATATGTAATATCTTCCTTTTTTCTGAGGAGTGCCATCACCTCTAGCTTAAATGCTAATCGTTCAAAACGAACTATAAAAGATCTTGGTCGGGTCTAACGGTGTTTGATCCAGCGCTGTAAGCGCTGCTATCTCAGATTCTGCTTTAAAGTCCTCCCGATTATTTTAGAAAAAGTTCAGCTGCGAATTTCACAGGGTTTGAACTTTCTCGATTCTCAGGCAGACCTTCAATTCTGACATTATACCTTCTACTCCCATCTTCCAAAGCAGCCAGTCTGTCTCCGAGTTTTTTGCATTCGGAGCTGACATTAACTGCTTTTCCTCGGCACTGGCAGCTGCCTTTTCGGCCATTTCAATCCGATACGTGAATGTCTCCTTGAGATCCTCCAATTGATCAGTAAGCGTGCTCAGTTTGACCTGAATGCGCTCTTCAATTTTACCCAGCACCTGTCGCTCAAGTTGCACCTCTTGACGCAGCCTTTCCATCTCCTGTTTCAAATCCTGTTTCAGATTCTCAAGTGCCTTTGCCGTTGCTTTCTCATTAGCCTTCTCGCTTTTCTTTATATCTTGCGTGAGCTCAGCGAGCAGCACCTTCAGTTCAGATAGTTCAATTGTGCTTTTTTGTACCGAAGATGAAGCAGCAGGCTCTGCTGAAGCCGGTGTCCCTGCTGCTCCCGGCTTGCGTGTTGCGTAATTGAAGCCGCGGACTTCAAGGCCCTTTCCAGCTTCAGGTGATCTTCTCCGATCGGCGAGCTATCCAGATCTGCACTCACGATTGCACCCTCGCTCCACCTTTTCGCTCTCGGCCGGCGACGATGTAGCGGACCGTGGTCCCGAGGAGTCTGTACTTTCGCCCATCTGATCCAGGTCTGTCTCTGAGAGGCCGTATCTCGAGCTAGGGCTTGCTGACCGTAGCTTGGATGTAGCTTTAGTCTTCGATTCTTTCGGCCCCCCCTTCTTGTTGGCCATGTTTATATGTGCTTACATATACTGTAGCAGTCCCTCTCAGGTTGAATAAATACAAGATATCTCAGGATAATAAGCAAATAATATGAAAAATAACACCGCTGCTAGTGGAGCTCCACTTCAGAGGTCCATCTCTCGCATCGGACGAGATCAAAACTCTTGCTCTCTTGTGTGATGTTGCGATGTCCACGGTTTTATTTAATGTTAGCTAAGATCCGGCACTTAAATGTTTCTCGCTACAGCAATTTTAACTCCATTACAAAGTGATCCAAAGTCTCGTTTATACCTCGTGTCTTGTAACTTGTATCTCGCGAATAAAGTATTCGGCGTTTTTCTTCAGCGCTCTTTGGGAGCTCTTCCTTCTTTTCTACGTACTGCGGTCACAGTCAGTTCACGTGATTACATGGGAGGCGTGATGATGTCACATGCAGCTCCGCCCCCCACGGCCATCAAGCTAACGTCCATTACAGTATATGGAGAAAAACAGGTTCCAGTTATGACCATTACGCGTAGAATTTCAAAATGAAACCTGCCCAACTTTTGTAAGTAAGCTGTAAGGAATGAGCCTGCCAAATTTCAGCCTTCTACCTACACGGGAAGTTGGAGAATTAGTGATGAGTGAGTGAGTGAGTCAGTGAGTGAGTGAATGAGTGAGTGAGTGAGTCAGTGAGGGCTTTGCCTTTTATTGCCTTTTATTAGTATAGATAACTCCAAAAAATGAAAGTAGTCCAAAAACGTGAAGCCCCTTTACACAGAGTTGCACTTTTGAATTAAGAACAGAATTCTTGAACAATGAATGGAGAGGCGGGGTGTTCAAATTAAAAGTACAACACTAGTACCATTACATATTTTTATTGATGTTTTTAATATTCTTTGCTGTTATCCAGACATAACAAAGTTTCACCCAATGATTTATCAGAAACTTTGTTAGGTTCTTTCTCCACAAAAACATGAGATAAAATTTTTTTCACAGACTATAAGCTATGTTGGGTAAGTAGCATAAAAATAATATTTTTGGGTGGAGTTTTCCTTTAACTCATTTGTATTATGTTGAGCCTGTCAGTCAGAAGTATCCCAAACTAAATATGCCAAAAACTAATAACACAAAGTAATTAAATTACATAGTTTATATAGTATACTTTCATAATGAGTGCTAACTTAAAACACATAGCAGAACAAATATAAGAAACTTAAAATATGAATAAACACTTTGGTCTGGGTGGCAGTGTAAATTCAACAGATTACCATTAGAGGGTTTTTACACTGTGGCTGCTGATGTGCTCATGCAGTAAATGCTGATTATTTTGCAACATTGCAGTCAACCAACTGAGGCAGCCCTGAAGCATCAGAATGTTTGTAATAATATTATACAGATTTCTATGTCTTGATTTCCCTAGTTAGTGTTCAATGCACTTGCATAAAATTCACTTCTTGTCTTGTTATTCTTTATGGCATTTAGAGCTTTTGTCAAGGTGCCTTTATTATTTAGTGTTTGTCTATATAACAAGAATTGAAATAAACATTATTTCAGTGAGATACTGGATTAAGTATATTTAATAAAGGATGAATGGATATGTCTGTGAATACATGTGTATGGTTTAAGGAGGCAGTTTTATCTATTGCTATATCTAAAATGTTTTCTTCTGTTGCTTGCCTTTATAGAAGCAAGAGACCAAATCATCTGCAATGGTGACTCTGCCCACAGAGGAAGTCAGCGTGGTGGACATTGATTCACTTGTCCCCACTCATGATGAGAAAGGGCTCCCCATTGCAGAGTGGAAGCGCCAAGTGATGGTGAGACAGCTGCAGGCCAGGCTGCAGGATGAGGAGGAGCAAAGAAGAAAGGTAAATTATTGATTGGCTCGCAGATTGCACTCTCCCCTTCTGTTGTGTCTATTAATTTCATAATGACACAAGGAATTTTACACCTCATCTAAAATGAGAATGTCAGGGAGTCCATTAAAATTCATAGGGATAAGGAAAGATTGCAACAGGACTACTTGATACTCTGTGAAAACAATATTAAGTCTAAGGTTCTCCTCAATTCTGGAAAAAATCATTAGTTTAGACCATCAAAACAATAGAAAATCAATTTGAAAAGAAGTGCTCCTTTGTATTAATTTAAAGATAATTACTCATCACTCTGTACTCTGTTGATTCCTTCCTCAATTCATTCTGGTCCTTAAACCTGTACTGGATTAACTGCGTTTAGAAAATCCATGACTGGACAGATAAATATTTATACTGTAGAAATTAAAAAAGGAAGAGGTGAGTTATTTATTTTCTGTATTTTGGTTATTTACTTTATTTATGGTTATTAATTGTGCTCAGGCTAATTGGTGGTTCTATGTACTTGTGGCTAGGAGTATTGTATATATGTGCAGGGCCCCCGTGATTCCCATGAATTCTTTTCTTTTGCTGCCAGCTTCAATTTTTTACTCCCTTAGTCTTTTAACAGGAAAAAGTGGAATTCATTCTGTTGATTATGTATGGTTTTCAGTTTCACTGAAAACCCTAAACCATGTATTTATTCACACGTAATGTTGACATTTATAGTTACTGTGAAATACAGCAGAGAGCAGTCACTGCTAATTTTTATTTTGCTTCTGCACTATCAGTTTGACAAACTGATTTGTAGCCTCTCCTTTTCTTCAAATTGACAGTATCTTGAAACAGAACACCAAATATTAACATAGAACTGAAAATTAAATCTAAAAATTAAACAGACACTTGACGCAATTTGTTATGCCAGAATCCATCCAATATGTTTCTTGCTCCACCTCCTCAATAACATCCCTCAAAGAACTTGGGCTGTGATCTACTAGTGGGCTTGCTGGTCATGTACACTTTGGCAGTTGATGTTTTGTTCTTGTTTTGCTACTCTAAATCAGATTTGTTTACTTGCTTGTGTTTCAGTAATTTTTTTTTTCATTCATATTTTAGCCCCTAAAAGTTTTTGGTGCAATCGCATATAATACAAGAAGAAAATACAGCAATAGTTACTGTATGTTGGTCTGTCTCTCTGTCTGTTGGCTTACATTAAACAACTCCCCGCGTGGGTTGGTTGAAATTTGGCACATTTAATTCTTTACAGAAATTTGTCGAGACAACTCAATATTCAAAATTTCACAGTGAAAAGCATTCTATCTTAAAACAGAGAAACATTCTGTGTGACTACAAATTTGTTTATTGGTTCAAATCACTATATGCACATGGTAGTGCTGATGTGACTTTTGTATAATGTTGAAAATGTCCAAGTAAAAGAAGTGTAAGTTGTAGCGTACAGATAGCTCTACAGCTGAACATTGTTATGTACCTTTATGTTTTCCTTTTAGTTCTTATACATTTCCCTCCATTGAGGAAACCCGATCTAAATGGATCTTTGTTTTTCTGGAGAGAGAGCTTTATGGTTAGCCCCCATACCTGAGTTTGTAGCCAGTATTTTAAAAAAGAGGATTTTTGTGAGCCATGGTCTGAGACAGGGCAGCAATTGTTGAAGGAGTGAGTGATTCCTGCTTTCCACTGTCAAGACTGGGAGTTTGGGAGAGGAGAAAGCGACTGACAGAGGATGACACATTGAGTGAGGAGGAGGATGATAAAATCTTCAAGGACCACAATTATGCTTCTGCTCTGGATCCAACAGTTATCAAACTAGCACTTGATGAAAACATGTATCTCAGGAGATTCTCCAGCATGGTAAACAAATTGAGACCCTTACAATGAAGCAGTGGTTTGGCATTAAACCGTTTTGCTGGGTCAGACAGAGACATTCGCTTTTTTACAAGGTAAGATGTCCAGCAGATTCATGTTATTATGTATTAAGCTGACATACATGTTCAGCTCTCCCTGAATAAAGTTTAATGACTAATTATTGAAATTCTTTTTTTTTTTAAAGATGCCTAATGCAGTCACATATTTGTCCCATGTAAGGTCATAGTAGACACAAGTTTTTTATTGTAACATCTGTAGCATCGAGCTCTAATGATAACCTGTCCTTTCTCTGAGTCCTTGTTTGAAACTGAGATTAACAAAGATATTAGGAAAATTGTAACAATGATTGACATAGGCACATAACATCAGCGTTATCACTACAATAGTCTTGGCTAGTAGACAAACATGGTAACATGCCCGGATCTTACCTTTGTGATTATGGATGCAGCTTGAATTGAAACTTGTAGTTTGAAGCCCTTCTCCTTTTTAGCTCCTGATGTTTGGCACAATGTTTAAATAATGTGACTTATGTGCCGTACATCTTAAAATGATCAGGTGAAAAACGCCATAACTAGTCCTTTTTGTTATCAGTGCATCAGCTGGCTGACGCGGAATCCGGAAGAGAGTGTGCATATAGTCTATTGTACCTTGACAGCGGTTACACCAGCATGTATATTTTTTATATTTCCCTCCTTCACTTGTCTGTCAACTGTTTGCATCCTCGATATGATGCCAGTGACAGGGTGCATGCTGCCATGCACAAAATTAGCTCCCTTCTCATGCTGATACAGTATAGGTAACCTAACCATAAAAGTACAAAAAA
Source organism: Polypterus senegalus (assembly GCF_016835505.1). NCBI lineage: Eukaryota > Metazoa > Chordata > Cladistia > Polypteriformes > Polypteridae > Polypterus > Polypterus senegalus. The sequence goes on from NC_053154.1 coordinate 171,789,101, forward strand.
AGTCACTTCTCTGGACATAGATGGAGGTGGAAATTATGTAAGCATATACAAGATGGACTCGACTAAACTAAAATTATATACAGATTATCATTGTCATCAACCTACAGTTTAAACTAAGTTATTTAAACTAATTTATTACATGGGAAAGGTGCAGCGCCACTAAATGATATAAATGTACCATGGGTTTAGAAAGGGAGCTGCACTTGTTCTGTGGGAAATAGACAGGAGCCGCTTTCCAATCATTCAACAAGAACTGTGCTGTAGTGTGTTCAGAGTCTGATTGTGCCACCAATAGCAAAGACAAGGCAGGAATACAGCTTGTGCTGTGCTGAAAGAGTTAGATAGCAGTATAATGTACAACTAACTGAGCGAATGTTATGGTTTTTCAGTTCCCAAAGAGCCACTTTTGCCTCTGTGTATCTTCACACTGGAATTAAAATCTTTAAGATAGTGGTCACCTTTGATATTCCCATTATACTATACTATACTATACTATACTATACTAGCTTTAACTTACATTAATAGTTAGATGGGGAACTTACACTAATTAGCCACTCAGAAAAAAATGCTAGAAATGAGGTCTTAGCAGCAGCAAGTTTGGTTGTTTTATGTTCAGATTCATAGAAGAGACCTTTCAGAGAGTTTAAAAAATAGCTTACTAGTTTGATCCATAAATTAAATTCATTCTCATTCCCATAATGTTCTTCAAGTACAATTATACCTTTGCTGTAGTGGGATTTCTTTATACAAACCCAGTAAAGGAGGAAATGGTATATTGTTTTGAAATTCATTTTAAGAAGTATAGGCACAGGCACGGGCCTTGTATCTAATTTTTTTCAATAAGTAAAAGACCTTCCTGGGCCTGCAAATAAGATTCTGACCAGACTGCAGATTAATTCACTTGACACTGTTGATTTTTGATCAGATGACGTGGATAATCTTAGTAGGCAAGACAAATGTACATGGGCAGGAGAAAAACCCAGTGACAAAACTGAAAAGGTGGCCTATGAAACACAGTAATGTAGGAAAGTCTAAGAAAGCCAGAAGTTTCTGATCTTTTTCTTACAATAAGGGGCACAATATTATAGGATAGCAAGCTGTATTTTGAACATCTTACACTTGTAATGCTGGGGTGAGTTGTATATATACCCAACTGGCACTACGATAATTGTAATAGTCACACATCCTTATGTGTGTAGTTCTGTGTTGATTTTTTTATGTATATATTGGGGGCATTGCCCCCCACTTGCTTTGCTCAACCATGCTGGTTGCCATCACTCTGCAAAACTGAGCACAGAACTTGCGTACAAGAGGATATGAACTACCGTGGAAATGTGCGTGGCTTTACGCCAAGTTTAGGTTTTATACATTGCGATTTGAATGTGGAAATGTTCGTATGCAACATTTTTGTGCGTATGCACCATTTATACATGAGGCCCCTGGTCTTTTAGAACAAAAGCTTGTCAATCCTATTCACCTAAATAACATCGAGTCATGTTTGGAGCTCTCCAATGTCTTACTGCCTGCAATACTGCTCAGTAATTTATACCAGGCACTGTATCTGTTGTTTTCTATGTGAAGAAAGCCTTTCAAAACTTTAAGCGAAATTGTTTCCCATGTTTTCCCATGTTCTTGCTGAAGATCTAATTTTCAAGTAACAGGAGAGATCCACCATACCAGTTCCCTTAATTATTTTAAACAGTAATTATGTCACCCTTAATCTCTGTTTGCTTAAACTGTAAAGGTTTGACACCTTCTCTCTTTACTCACAGCTTTCCTCATGGCTTCCATGCTTTACAGTCAAGAAACTAGCCCAATTCATGTTCTCTGGACTTTCTCTAGTGTCGTTATGACTTTTTTTTAGTAATACAGAGACGAAAACTGAACACAGTAGTCCAGCTGAAGCCTCACTAGTATGTTATATAGCTTAAGTGTAGCTGCCCTTGATTTCTTCTCTGTAAATCGGCCAATACACTTTAATATCCTATTAGCTTTTTTAATCAGTTATTGTGCCATGTTTTCAGATGTAGAAAATGATTAATTCAAAATGACTCTTAGGTCCTTCAAGAAACTAGGTACCTTCCAGGTTTAAACTTCATATTGTGGAAACCAAATGTAACAGTTAAATTTTGTATGTGTAAAATTCTAGATTTATTTACATTAGTGAACTCTGTCTGAGTCCTCTGTGGTATTATCTACCTTTCCACCTAGTTTAGTATCATCTGCAAACTTAACTTGTCATTTATACAGTATATTTATCGAGACATTTATATATACATATATATATATATATATATATATATTAAAAAAAGGTGTAGACCCAGTATCGATCCCCGAGGGTCATCACTTTTAGTATTGGCAAATTTTGATAAACTTCCTTGCTCCATAACCCTTTACTTTCAGTGCTAAAGCCAATTTTACACCCATGTACAAGCTGCAACTTGAACTCCGATTTCTATTACTTTGATCACAAGGCTCTCCTTATGAAAGCCTTCTGAAAACCAAGACACATAAAATAACATTCACCTTTCTGATCATGTAGTTTGTTACTTTTTCATAGAGTTCCAGCCTATGGTATTAATAAAACACCCCATCTAAATCAATGATAACGGCTCACTAATACGTCTGTTCTTGGCATGTGAGGCTTGATCTTTTTCATAATAATTGCTTCCATTATTTTACCCATGATTCATGTTTATTAATGAGCCTGATCTCCCCTTTTATATAATTCGGGCAGCAATTGCTAACTTCCAGTTTGTAGAAATTTTCCCTGTGTGCAATACTTGTACATGTACATCAAGGATTTGTATATGTGCTAACTAAGCTCCTTAAGCATTCCATGATAAATGTTATCGGGTCTTAGCAATTTGGTTTTAATCTAAGCAGCACTACTGTCTCTAGAACTTCCAAATAACAGTCGCCAACACTACTGGGAGGTTATCAACTTCCTGAAGAGTGAATACGTACAAAAAATACAAATATAGAGGTTTCTCAATGTCACTATGTATACTGCTCAAAAGAATTAAAGGAACACTTTTTAATCAGAGTATAGCATAAAGTCAATGAAACTTATGGGATATTAATCTGGTCAGTTAAGTAGCAGAGGGTGTTATTAATCAGTTTCAGCTGCTGTGGTGTTAATGAAATTAACAACAGATGCACTAGAGGGGCAACAATGAGATGACCCCCAAAACAGGAATGGTTTAACAGGTGGAGGCCACTGACATTTTTCCCTCCTCATCTTTTCTGACTGTTTCTTCACTAGTTTTGCATTTGGCTACAGTCAGTGTCACTACTGGTAGCATGAGGTGATACCTGGACCCTACAGAGGTTGCACAGGTAGTCCAACTTCTCCAGGATGGCACATCAATACGTGTCATTGCCAGAAGGTTTGCTGTGTCTCCCTGCACAGTCTCAAGGGCATGGAGGAGATTCAAGGAGACAAGCAGTTACTCTAGGAGAGCTGGAGAGGGCCACAGAAGTTCCATAACCCATCAGCAGGACCAGTATCTGCTCCTTTGGGCAAGGAGGAACAGGATGAGCACTGCCAGAGCCCTACAAAATGACCTCCAGCAGGCCACTGGTGTGAATGTCTCTGACCAAACAACCAGAAAGACTTCATGAGGGTGACCCAAGGGCCCCATGTCCTCTAATGGGCCCTGAGCTCACTGCCCAGCAGCATGCAGCTCGATTGGCATTCGCCATAGTGTACCAGAATTGGCAGATGCACCACTGGTGCCCTGTGCTTTTTACAGATGAGAGCAGGTTCACTCTGAGCACGTGACAGAAGTGAAAGGGTCTGGAGAAGCCATGGAGAACATTATGCTGCCTGTAACATCATTCAGTATGAGCAGTTTGGTGGTGGGTTAATGATTGTCTGGGGAGGCATATCCATAGAGGGTCACACAGACCGCTACAGGCTTGACAAAGGCACCTTGGCTGCCATTAGGTATCAGGATGAAATCCTTGGACCCATTGTCAGACCCTATGCTGGTACAGTGGCTCCTGGTGCGCGACAATTCCTAGCCTCATGTGGTGAGAGTATGCAGGCAGTTCCTGGAGGATGAAGGAATTGATACCATTAACTGGCCACCACACTTTCCTGACCTAAATCTACCTACCTCTGGGACATTATGTTTTGATCCATCCAATGCCACCAGGTTGCACCTCAGACTGTCCAGGAGCTCAGTGATGCCCTGGTCCAGATCTGGGAGAAGATCCCCCACAACACCATCTGTCATCTCATTAGAAGCATGCACCGATGTTGTCAGGCATGTATACAAGAACACAGAGGCCATAAAAAGTGCTGCGTACAATTTTGAGTTGCTGCAATTAAATTTTGGCAAAATGGACTAGCCTGCCACATAATTTTTTCACTCTGATTTTTGGAGCGTCTTTGAATTCAAGGCTCTGTAGGTTCATCATTTTCATTTCCATCAAACGATGTGGCATCCTTTCCTTCCTAACACATTACCCAGTCTATATCAGTATAGACATCCAGGAGGATTTCTTTTTCCCATTGAGATCTGATGTGTTTTCAAAGTGTTCCTTTAATTTTTTTGAGCAGTTTATATATTATAAGTAAATGAAGAAAAGCTTCACATCTGTCCATTTCTCTGTTTTACTCTGTGGTATAAAATATATTTCATATATTACCACATGATGGCATTTGAAGCTTGTAATTATCAGTTGTGTAAAGATTTATAAGTCCTAGTGGACACTGTACTAAAAAAAACTAAAAACCTCATAGAATGTTAGTTTATATGGCATTCTATCTAGATGTGCATTTTGTTAGAAGGGTGAGAGGAGAAAATCTTCCTGATTGGACTTTTAGATGATCAAAGTCCATTTAATGGGTTTTTGGTCCCTTTAAGTCTTGACCCCAGAGTGCTTTGGGGGACTCAATGTACATCTGGATTGACAGGTGGATATGGTAAAAAGGTGGTGCTTTGAAGCAGGTACAGGAAGCAGAATGTTTGGATTTTGAGTACCGAGGACCAAGGTGGAATTGTCCTGCACTGAGGATCTGCAGTTTCAAATAGCTGTGCAACTGAGAAGAGTGAAAGTTACCTTTATATCTTTCAGCAGAGTGAGTCCAGATTGGAAAACTGGCATGCCACTCAGACCTACTGGTATGATCAAACTGTTCACTTGTTTCCAGAACTGTTAATTTCATAATCTCCTTATTTGGAACTTTTACAACACCATTTTCAGCTTATCACTGCTTTTGGACTGCATTTGATCTCTGGAATATAGACTTATTACTGTATTAAGTTTTGTTAGTTGATTTTTATGCATATGCATATATGTGCTTGTCGAGGGGGAAGCAACACAGAAGGGAATATATTTTTAGCTCTATAAATGCATGAATGTTTGTATTTTCTTTTTCTTTTATTTCTTTCTGTCTTCAATATATCTTTACAGATTTATGCATTAACTCATTTTTTTTTGTGAGGTGGGTGAAATTTAGAAGGTTTAATAGGGGCTTGACATTGGCTTTCTGATCCTACTTTAAATAAAATAAACTGTAGCTTGCCTTAGTAAAGTAAGTTGTGTGAATCTGGGCTCATCTTGGAACATATTCCAAGTTAAGGTTACAAAATAATGCCCAGAAAAAACCTACTTAACTACTTTCAGAATTAAAGTGTGAGCTATGTGCAAAGAAAATTGATATTTTCAGTCTAAGCAAACAGAAAGTAGGAGACATGACTTTAGGCCAGTATTCATCCATTTAAATGGAATATATAAGGTGGATGCCAGCTACTCCTTTAAAAATGGTAAAGACACAATAATCAAGAGTAAATTTTATGTAATAAATGTTAGAAAATGTGAATAAAATGAGAGCTGTAGATACAACAATATGTTACCTCACAGTGCAGAGCACAAAGCAAAGTGCAATCTTGGTGTCCTTCAAACCTCACCTGTACACATTGAAGGCAAAATTATTCTTCTGTTTTATGTTAATTTCTATAGCTTTTATAGCTGTATTAATTGCATTGATTTATACACACATTATTATTTATCTTGCAGAAAAATGGAAATAAATACGTGGAAGAAGAAGGATGGACATATTCTCAAGCCCATAATGCAATTCTTGGTCCATTTGGTGAGCTTCTGACTGAAGATGACTTAATTTATTTAGAACAGCAGATTGAAAATGTACAAATGAAGAAGAAATGTCAGGAGTATGAGTCTGAGCTCACCCGTTTAGCTGAAGAATTGAGAACCATCCTGCCTGCTCCAATTGTTAACATCACGGTCAACACACAATTCATACAGCAAAATGCTGGGAAGGAAGGACATGTCTCTTTACCTGTCTGGTGCAACCGAATATCAGGTATTGTAAAGAGTATGTCATTGCTTCTTGCAAATGTCAATGACAAAGACCATAGAGAGACACAAAAAAGAGAGGTTTCAAGGATGCCCAGCAATGACTTGATGCATGTTTTTTCTCTAAGATATGAGAAGTCAAATTCTGTTTATGGGACAAGGGAAAAGGTAGAACATGAGCTTCAGCAATTTGGGGTATCAGTTCGAAATCTCAGATCTAACTTTGAAACACAGTTAACCACAAATGATGTAGCTGCACCATTTGATAGCCTTGATGAAAAGATAGCAGAGGAATACAAACCTGTAGCCCACATCTATACAAGAGGAACAGATGCTACAAACAGATCTCATGTGAGGGGTACAGAAGAGCAACCTCTAGGAGTTTGTGATGAAGATCTGTCTCACCCAGCACAGCTAGATGATGCCAGTGACTCAGGTATTAGTTCAGAAGAAGCACTTCCTGAAGAAAGTCTATCACCGGTTCAGGAGTCAACTAGCCTTAGGAAAGAGCGAATTGTTGTCCTGTTTCTTGGACACTGGAAAAAGTCTACCTACTCAATGTCTCTTAAGATGAAGGACTTGCAAAGAAAGAAGAGCTGTCCAGAGGAGACAAAACCACAGCCAGTCCAAAAGAAAGAAGAAGTGGAATCAGGACATGAGACCCAAGTGAAAAAGAATCTAGATAATGAAAAGCTAAGTCACTTTTTGCAGCAGAGAAGCGCCATCAATAAAATGATTGGAAACTGGAGAAACATCATCTCCCATGTCCCTTCTAGGCAGATACGCCGGCTTAACCGTCAACAAATCACATACTCTCCTGAGCAGTTTTTACCTCGAGTGAATGGGGCTCCAATTGAATACAACCAATTGACCCTTGATCTTTTTATGTTGGGATATTTCCACATTCTTGAGCTGGATCTGCCACCCGATGAAAGGAAAATGAGGCACTTACTCTGTTTTGAAGTGTTTGATCACTTGGGGAAGTTCACCTGGGAGACAGTCCGCAGTTTTCATAGAGCAGTCACTGAGGACATTGAAGCTGGTAACAGGGAATGGAAAGATGGTTTTGAGGATATCAAACAAAAATTCTTTGGAAATGAGCAAAATCAGCTTTCTGCAGCAGGGGACACCAAGCAAGGCTCTCCTGTGGCAAGGTCAGTGCCCAAAGTCATCGTTCAAACTGCCACTCCTGAGGAAGAAGAAGGTTTGGTGAGGAGTGGTGGCACAGACCTCAGCAGCTTCAGCAATGATGAGATCTGCAAGTACATTGACCGCAGTTTTGCTTTCTGGAAGGAGAAAGAGGCAGAGATCTTTGACTTTGAGTAGTGTTTAATAAGCCAGTTTTGTCCACAGACAAATAATGAGCTGAGTTGTAAACCATTCAGTATCAAGGATCTTATTTTTACACAGTTGCTACAAAGGGAACCTACCTAGACACAAACAACCTTCTCTCTAGTAATGTATTACAACTTGCCACATAATGTGTTTGTTTTTATTTTTGCTTCTGTTAGCTATTAGACATACCAATTAAATATTGTAGACATCTCTACTGTTAATTAAGATCTACCTGGGGTTGTCTTGAAAACTTTCTGGACTTTGGGGGTTAGGGGGTGGTGCGAGTCTAATTGAAAGTAGGTGAACGCATGTTTCTTTAAGGCAGATGTTCTCAACCGGGGGCCACAGCCCCAACTAAACCTCCAGGGATGTGACTGAGAATATTGATAAAATAGCACCAAAGTACAAAAAAAATATATCCAACCTGCTTTGACAGTTTTCAAAATATGTTACATACCTTTCGTAATGACTTAGTTTTCTCAAAGACTCCCTTTAAAATCCATTTCATATATTCAGATTATATCCATATATAGTTTAGCTGGATTACATTTACATCTGTCATTAAAATCCATCTTGTGCGATCACATCAGATTCACATACAGATCAGATGGACTACTTACAATCTATTCACAGAAATTCCCATTCATCAACAGCTCAGTTTATTTAGAATGGGAATGGGCTGCTTGTTATCACTGAACTAGAAAAACTGAAAAGAATGTGACATGCCTCACTGCTGTGAAGAATCAGGAATGATTTGACAGTCTCATGAAGAAGATGGGAGGTCAGCTTCACACACGCTACCACAGCCACTTCCATAGCATTCAGTTTTTAATTGTCAAGACTTGCCACCTTTCCACTTCTTACCTGACTGCTGTCACCGTTCCACACAATGCTTTTGTCTTTTCTGCTGACATGAGTGTTGTATGTGGAGAGAAAACACATTTGCATTTCCACTCATGTTAAATGTGGCTATCGCTAATGGACATGCAAATGATAACAAAGTAGCTTCTGTAATTAATTTATGAAGAAATGACTGCAGTGACTAATTCTGCAGTTTAAAGCTTACTTTATTATATTTTATAATTTTCAGATGCTTGATCATGTTATGCTTTATTTTAAAAGTAATAGTTAAGGCCAGTGATGAGTGACCTGCTTTTGCTGTTATCACAAATGCCTGCAGTAGTAAATTCTATATTTTGGTAATTACTGGTCATTATCCTTAAAAAATGACAACTCATTTCATGTTATGGTTAAGAAATTCATGCAGTAGTAAAAATAATTTTCATACAATACAGAATACAGACCATTTTTGAAATGGCCTATTAGTTTTGTGTTATACTTTAAAAACACAGGCAGTGCAACAAAACTAGTTGTGAAAATCTCATCTCATCTCATCTTCTGAAATCATTTTTCCTAGTGAGGGCTCTGGTGAGCTGCAAATATGCTTTTGTAAGTAAATGAAAGTTCAAAAACAAGCATCTTTGTGAAGACTGCAGCAGAAGTACAAGTCAGTAAATATCATTGCCTGCATAGAGGAGCCCTCACATATCCCTGGTGTACACTGGAGGACCTTGACAGAATAATGGTTGAGAACCACTGCTTTAAAGGGTTTGCCTTTTCACGAGTGATGATAGAGTGAGGGAAGGGATCTTGGAAAATGGGAACTGAAGAGAAGTATGATAAAGCCTCATGTTTGCATCATCAGAAGTATTTCATTAAATTTTTAAATATTTTTTTTCAAATATACCCTTCATTGTTTAACTTTTTTTTTAATCATTGTTTTAGGGTATGTCAACACAATGCCATTTTGTTTTCTAGACGCCATCATTTTGTGCTTGTTTTTCATGACAAAGGCCATATTATTTATGATTGTTATGCCTGTTGCTAGTCACATGACACAGAAGTATTGATTTGTTGTGTCATCATTCCCTGCTTATACAAGATGGCAGCACACAGCATCCTGTTATCCAGGCATTCAATAAATTCTAAAAACCATTAACAATAGCGATAGTTTGGGGAAAGAATTCTACTTTTTGCTTGTTAATGTAAGTTCGCGTTTTGTTCTTTTAGTTTCCAGACTGCAGTATGTTAGCAGATTACATAAATGGCAGCTGCTTGTGCCACCTCCATTTCCCAGCAATTTTCTTTGGCTACAAATGAGCTATTAGAACACTCTTTCTTGCCAGTTGTTCTCAACAGAGGGTTTAAATAGTTGAGACTTAATTGCTTGATCGCACAATATGATTTATCTTGAATTTTCCAGAAAAAAAGTATTAACATGAGGACTTTGAGCTATGTTATGTGTGATCCCTGAAAAAAGGGCACATTGATACTGTGTTCATAACTGTAGTTTACTTTTATTGCCAACTGCTACATATAATTAAATGATATATTGCAGTGTTCCTAGTAATGGAATGCATTAGGACACATTTGCCATTTTGATTTACCAATACACATAAAATATCCTTTATTATCCTCAAAAGCACTTAAAAGAAACATTTGTATTAAAAATATAATAAAATATCCTGTTACTGTATATACAATTATAATGAATATTCATGTATGTTTATAACTGTATATATATGTACAGGGGGTAGTGGACAAAATATTGGGACACCAGTACACTATGAAGTAATTGAACAAGGTGTTGGGAGAATATATTTACCACCATCCCAGGTTCCGTGTGCCATTGCTCACAGTCTACCAGGATGTAAAATTCTCACAACAAAAGTGGCACCATTTTTGAACAAAAAAAGATAATCTAATCTATGAATTGTTTTTAAAGATGCGAAAGCAATTCTGAAGTATTGTTTCAAAGGTTTCATATGTAAATGGTCTATTGCATTGACAAAAAGTTGTCCTTTTACCCAATAACTTTGTCACTACATGTGACTGACGGATATGGGCTTTGTCTTTATGGAAGATGCTCCATTTGGCCAAAAAGAAAAGCTTCAACATATAAACTAAAAATGAATGCTATCACTCAGTAAAATAAGCTGTTATGGGGATGACTACACATAAAATGTGCCAGGAAGGTGGCAGGACAAAAGGTAGTAGGACAAAATTGCACTTTGAAATGTGTGCTGAGAAAAAGTAAGTGCTCACAAGAAAAAGGGTGCAATAAAAAAAATGCGCCCAGCTAGGACCTCACTATTTGGGTTTATTTACCAGAAAGATTCTTTTTTTAATAATATAAATGAAATGTTTATATAACATAACAAAACATACAACACAAGGAGAAACACTATTGAAGAAGAAGCACCACACACCCACCCTCCATAAGTCTAAAATAAAAGTGGCACCTTGTCCATATGTCGGTATTAACAGTTACAGGCAGCAGTTAAGCTGGTCATATCTTAAAAGGGATGGACAGTATGGCCAAACAAGAACATGTGAGATTATAAGTAAAATTTCTAATGTTTTCAGTAGATACTAACATAATCCATTGGTGTATACTTTTCAAACGTAAACTTTTTTTTTGTTTTAATAAATAGCATATGTAGTAATGATTAATTGTGCACACAGGGGCACCTCTTTATCCTTCAAAGTACTTGTTAACAGTCTGCTACTCAAATAGATTAGACAAATTTATTTGCTTAAAATCATACAGTACTCTGGGAAACAATTTTAATGGGTAGGCTCACTTGTTACACACAGTTCACACACAAAAGCATTGCTGTACAGATGTTAATACACCGACTTAAAACATATTTCCTCTTTCCTTTTGTCTGTGCAATATTCTTGAAGGGTTAAGCTCACTTATTACACAAAGACCACAAATAAGGCAACACACAAAGATATTACCTTTAAATCATTCATAGAGTAACAGGTTTTCTTTTGTGATATAACATATAAATTACATTTACATGTGGCAAACTCTAGGCTATGGCAGAGTAGGCTCTAGCCTAGGGTGTGCATAACTTAGGGGGGCTGCATGGCTCTTTCATTTTATTTATGCACTTTGATCTACAAGGAAATACAACTTCTTCATGTATTCTCACTCCAACCCCCTGCTATTCAATGTCATAATGTCATATTATAATCTGAATGCGCTATGATCTTAAGAGGTGCCATTTATTCTTGAGCTGGCCCTGCCTTTAAAACTATTAATAAGCTCTTCAAAAGCAGAATAAATGTCATCATAAGGCCCATAACTTAAAGCTAATACCATTTTAATATGCAAGAGATTTGTCATTTTTTAAGTGCCCACAAAGTTCCTAATCTTTTCTCCGCTGTTAACTGTCTGAGATGGCAAAAGAAATCCATTAGCTGCATGCATTTGTCCCTGTGGGCATTTTTCTGGCTCATATTTGTCATCTTGCTCTTTTGTTGGCAAGATTTATTCCATGTGCTTTTGTTGGTGCACTGCCAGGAAAGTATATCCTGCGTCATTCAGCTTAAACTTTTACATTTTGGAAAAGAACACACACGCCTACATATTTTTTTTGATGTTCAACATACAGTATATACACTTATCCGGTTGTAGGAAAGGATTATTCATGTTACCATCTATGTCTACAAGGTTTAATACAAAATAATCTTTGAGTTCCATTCTGACATTTATTCACATACTGCTGCCCATGAACAATCGGGAAGCTAAGCTCTCTTTAACTTCCGAGAGTCTTACAAACACACCTCAACAATGACCTGAGTCATAGTGACAAGGTCTTCTGTTCTAGCCAAATAACCCCATTTGTAGGCATCAAGACTTGACCAGCATTTTTATACATAATTCTAAATTGGTTAAGTCTATAATCAGTCCTACTTGGAAATTATTTTTTTTTAATTGTACTTTACATCCACTGGTCAATGTCAGCAGCTATAGTTATTTTCATAGATCCAGATTTAATTCACACCCCTACCAGTGTCTATATGGAGTGTGAACGGACTCAAATTTTCTCTGGGTAGCCGAGATACCTCCCAATATGGCATCACTAAATAGACCAAGAATGAGTAATATGGGTAAGCATATTACCTTGTCATAAGGGTTACTGGGATTCTATTAAGTTTCAAGTTCTGTCTTGTACCCAGTATTAGTAGAGTATGTTCTGGCCTCCTACATCCTTTACATGAAGACTCAATTGACAATTACTCACAAACAAGAATTTAATATGTGATCAACTATACAGTTGCCAAAGAAATGTGTTGCTTGTGTGTTTATATTTTGGCATACCTATACAAACAAAAGCTTATTTGACAAAAGCACTCAGTGAGAAATATGCGCAGGAAAAATGTGCTCAACAGTAAATGATACACAGCTATAGGGTTGCTCTTTTTGTGTCATGCAGTTTCAATGAAAAAAGTGCTCAGATTTTCAATGTACTGGACACTTGCAAAACCGAGAAATATGTTTGCCTGCCCATGAAAAAGCTGCCTGTAACCCTGATCAGGATTAAGCAGGCTTAGAAAATTGCATTCTATGGTATTAAAAAACCGTAAGTGTTAAGTTTAGAACTTTGTGATAATGTGTGTGCTGATTCTAAAGAGTTTGTGGATAGTTCACCTCCAGAGCTAGAAGTGTCCAAATTGAGTCATGCCGAGCTTGATAGCTGCCTGCAACAGTTCATAGCAACATATTTGTTTGTAGATGAGCCACTTTTAAGCTTTTTGCAAGGCACTGAACTTGATGCAACACTTGAATTACACAGCTTGGTCACTTTTTGATTGATGTGATTTTGTGTTTTCTCTCTATTTGTGGATAGTGTTTCCCTTTGCATTATATGTTTTGTTTTACCAGTTTTCCCACATGTTCTTTATTTCATTTATAGAATTTTTGTAAAAAAAAAAAATCTTTGCATTAAAAAAAAACTATCTTTTCAGTGCAAATAAGATGCATGTACATCATAACTGAAAATGTATTTATGTATATGTAATGGAGAAAATATTACCAAGCAGGGTTTACTAGAAGTAAGCATTTGTAGTTGTGAGTTTTTCCTCTGCGCATTTGCCGTCACATGCATTTCTCAGTGCACATTAGTCATTCCACTTTATATGTCATATTTGTTCTATTCAGTGTCATATTTTAGTATGGCATACATTAATATCAGATTATTAAATATGTATATCATTGCTAAATTCATAACATGGCATTACTCTTTGACAATATTTTATTTTTCATTCATATACTCTGCCTCTATAACTGTTACATTGTCAAGTTGTGTTTGCTTTTTTTTCAGTTTTGTTTTATTAGTAAATGTGGCAAATTATCTCTTCAAAATATAATCTGGATTTTGCTCTCTTATGAGTGTTAAGGTTTTAAATATTTTTGATTTGTTTAAGTCATTTCTTGTTATAAAATGTTTAAACTGGGTGTGAAAAATGATGCTGTACCTCTTTCTTACAATCTTAGTGAAGTTCTTCTAATTTAGAGTTCCATATAAGCATTTATAAATCATTTCATTCTTTTTTCCCCTTTCCATATATTTTAGTTTACTTAATTAGTAAGATGTAAAGTTCACCTAAACTCACCTTTATTTAGGAGTGATGTAGAAGAAGAATGTGCAACCTAGCCTGACGAGTTTAAAGGAAAAGAACTTTGCTGCTGTTCTTATTCAGAGGGGTATGGTGATGTCATTATACCACTTGTAGTACTTCATGTGACCCACACTGGCCACCCATGTGGTCATCCTCTCAAAACAGTCCTTCAAAGCTGAATTCAATAACAAAAGAGCCAAAGTGCCACAGGAAAGAACATGACAGCACTTGGTTAATCTCAATCAACACCAAGAATTGTACTGCAGGGGATATAAAAAGCTGTGGTCAAAATGGAGTTTAAAAACAGGATGAACAGGTAAGAGACTTTTTTGTCTATAGTCCAAAAGAGATTTCAATACAAAGAAAAAATCACTACCACGAGAAGACCAGTAAACATAGCAAAGATGTTAAATACCTGCCCAAAAGGAAGAGTCCAGCAGACAGAAATAAGATTTCAAGAAGCACTGCATTAAATAAGATAGAACTACAATAAATCACATAGTATATACTCCTCCTGTCACATAATTGCCACATACGTAACATTTCCAAACAATAAAATTAGATGGGACAGGGTTAAGCCAAGAAGCCCAGAAAGGGAACATCAACAGGCTGGGTTTGGGTTCGAAACTAACAATAACTTCTCACTTTAACTGGAGGCCCATTTAAAAAAACAAGGTTGTAATTCACAGTTGTTCTGCTACATCCCACAATTAGATTAAGTGGGTTTGCAAATTTCATGTATTTTATATTACATGTACATATGGCATATTATCTTGTCCATCATGAAACTTCCAGAAACTGAGGCTGATATACTGGTTTATGTCAGTTGTTGTATAGCGTGGGCAGTTAGATATACAATAACCAATAACAAAAATATGTATTGTAAATAACTTGGGTGAAATTAGAAACACAGACATTTCAAAAACTACTGCACTGCTTTTTATTTGCCTTAAACACTGAATATATATGAGAAACGTGAGTTAATAATAGGGTAAGTACTTTAATATCACCCTATACAATTCAGCCTTACTTATATATATATATATATATATATATATATATATATATATATATATATATATATATATATATATATATATATATATATATATATATATATATATATATAATGGGGTGCCAAACAGGCAAATACATTGATTTTCTGAATATATAAAGTCGGCATCAGAATATATAAAGTGAAAGCTTGTTTCTGAATATATAAAGTCAAAAATTGAATATATAAAGTCAGCGCTGGAATATATAAAGTCAAAGCTTGAATATATAAAGTCAGCGTCGGATTTTATAAACTCATTCCTGAATATATAAAGTCAAAGTCAAAATATAATGATTGAAACGACTCAGGCACATTTTTAGTAAACTAAAAAAACTGAAATAAGTTAAAAAAAAAAAAAACGTATTCAGAAAAATAAATTAAAAAAACACTGTTCGGTTAATGTTTGGAAAATGATGCATGTGCCCTGCCCGGGATTGGTTCCTGCCTTGCATTCAGTGTTGGCTGGGATTGTCTCCAGCAGACCCCAGTGACCCTGTGGTCGATTCAACGGGTTGGGAAATGGATGAATATTCCAACGCTGACTTTATATACTCAGGTTTTGACTTTATATATTCCAGCGCTGACTTTATATATTCCGATGCTGACTTTATATATTCAAGTTTTGACTTAATATATTCAAGTTTTGACTTTAAATATTCCAACGCTGACTTTAAATACTCAGGTTTTGACTTTATATATTCAGAAAATCAATGTATTTGCCTGTTTGGCACCCCATAATATATATATATATATATATATATATCCATCCATCCATCCATCCAATTTCTAACCCGCCGAATCCAAACACAGGGTCATGGGGGTCTGCTGGAGCCAATCCCAGCCAACACAGGGCACAAGGCAGGAACCAATCCTGGGCAGGGTGCCAACCCACCGCAGGACACACACACACACACACCCACAGCACACACTAGGGCCAATTTAGAATTGCCAATCCACCTAATCTGCATGTCTTTGGATTGTGGGAGGAAACCCCCGGAGGAAACCCATGCAGACACGGTAGAACATGCAAACTCCACGCAGGGAGGACCTGGGAAGCGAACCCGGGTCTCCTAACTGCGAGGCAGCAGCGCTACCACTGCGCCACCGTCGCATTATATATATATATATATATATATAATATATATATATATATATATATATATATATATATATAATGTGGCAAGGGTTGTCTGTCTATCATACAAAAACTCACACACCCTTTGAAGTTTAATCTTGGTCTCAATCGACATGACATGACACATGCAGCATGACGATAATTTAGATGTCTGGCCCATGGCAGCAGTGAAATTTTACTTTGAGTCTTTTTCATGGTGAGTGAAGTCTCAGCAGTGCAGACTGCCTGAGAGAAAACGCATGGTCATGGGTGCTCATGACATAGTTAACATGAAAACTATGAGGATTCCGTATGTCTGACTCAGAAACAAGATGGAGGCACATGCACGCATATTGCACAGGCCACTTCAAGAAAGATACAGCAACGTGGCTCAACTTCAGCATTCAAATTTCATTGCAAAAGCACATCACGCCAATGACGCATGTGTTGACTCATGGACACAGAATGCAGGTGCAATAAAAACTGACAGCTATCTGCATAGACATACACTCGCTCACAAAACAAAGTCTTACGCATTGTTTGACCACAGAAAACAGCACAATCCACAACTTTGGCTCAGTGTCAGCCACAAGGAGATGGCAAGACACTGCCACACATAGTCCCCAGGACAAAGTGAAAAGCATGGTGGCCTGGACACACTCAACTCCTTGACATACATTCCACAGGCACAGCTGCAACACCATCTACTGAAGCGCAACATATGAACTTCATCACAAAACACACCATCATAAGTGGAACTATACCTTCAATTGCCGTGACACACATTCCACATGCCAATGACACACAGTTCGACTGTGTGACACAGAGTGCAGACAATAATCCCCCAGGACAGGTTGCATATGTGGTCAAATGAAATGAGCATGAAAAAATCAAACCGACACACAGACGCCCGACAGGTTCAATAACTTATCTTTTACATACTTGTTCAGATGAAGCGCTTAAGCAAATGCCTCATAGCTTGAAAACAAACACTACACATTTGTTTCAAAACACTAGGATTAAATTAATGCTAACAACCCTTAAGCCCAAGCCTTTGCAGATACAAGGCAAATTGCGGAAGAATAAAAAGCCCAATTGAATAGTGAAGAATCAAATGACCTGCATGATATTGAATCTGCAGCAATCACAAAGAATTTTAAAAATTAAAAAAATTGCAAAATACTATCTTCTGCAACCAGTGAAATTCACTCCATTACCACATATATGTTCGTGTCATCTGCAGCCTTTTTCTGCATGCGGAAAAGCAATGGGAAATTTATTATGGGGCAGACCATGTAATTGGGATGCAGATAGGGAGTACTTACCAGCAAGCATGTCAAGTGTGCTTCACCACCGATAAAATCCATTGACCTGGATGTGTGGTGACAAGTAAGTCTCTGGTGTGATCCTGCCTTGGATCGGCTTTCTGAGTTGGTGAAAGCACAGATGATGCTACCTTGAAAATGAATGATGTGAAATGTAAGGCAGGCAGCGGTACTGGATTGTGTAAGTGCATATTTTATGAACTACTGGACTCCACAAAGCTCCACACCCAGGCTCTCTCTCAGAACTAAGCTGCAATTCTCGACATACAACTCAATAAAACAATCAATATTAGCCCGAAACTCTACTCTCAGGTTTCTTGTCCTGCACAGGCAAACCAAACAGAAGTAAAGGCTCACTGGTCAACAATAATCAAGCAATGTTCTTTGAAATTTTTGGAAGATTTGTTTACAAAAAATATTTCAAAAGGAAATAATTGGCAATCCTCAAAAAAAACATAGAAAGCAAGTAGTTCAATAGTTGAAAAGCAAAGCAGAAGGAAAATGGGTCAAAAATCAGGAAATTCCAAATGTTATAGAATGAATCAAATCAATTGACTGCTGAATCTTAAATGGCCCTGGGGTCGTTTCTCAGATGCGGCATCATAGGGCCCTGACCCCCTAGGCTCAACATACAGAGAAAAAAACATGTTAAAAACAAGCTAATAAGTAAATAATTAACCTTATAGAATAAAATGGCATTAATTGAACAATAAACTAATGCACATGCAAAGAAAACAAAAACATTCAACAACAAAATAAATCAAAGACAATAAACTAGACAAATACAGTAAAAAGACAAGAAACTTGAGCCATAGATTAAACCCTGGCTATGCCGTAACAGCATGGAGTCACATGGAATGAGCCATGGATGACCGGTGGAGTTCAGCCAAGTAAGGAATAGGTGGTTTCATGAGCAGCAACCTGTAAGAAGCACCATTTTTTACTTCCTACCCCAAACAACCTTAAAAAAACCCATTTGAGTGAGTTTCATATTTCATGCATGCAAAACAAAATTTAGGGGCAATTTTCCGAAGCTGTATGCGAAATTACACTTCCCTGTTTCGCATATCATTACAATTGAACAATTAGAGTTGTATTACAATGTTGGTAGATTTCAAATTAAAAACACTGTTCTTTAACATTAGAGAATATGTTAATGCTATAATAATATTACAAATTTTATAATATATTTTCTACAATAATGTCATAATCTCTGTGTTTGCTCTGTAAAGCATACTCTCTGTTTGTATGTTTGTTATGAACAACTTTGGTTTGCAAGCTACAAACCTGAAATTTGGCACCAAGCACCATGTCAGCTTTCTGGCATATAATTTCAGACTTGGGGAGTGGCGGAGGCAATTTAGGGTTAGCATGAGAGGCATGAAACACTACAGTGGGGTCTATCAACAGAAGGACAGCACCCTGCAGATTGTGATGGTA
Organism: Polypterus senegalus; assembly: GCF_016835505.1. NCBI lineage: Eukaryota > Metazoa > Chordata > Cladistia > Polypteriformes > Polypteridae > Polypterus > Polypterus senegalus. The sequence continues at coordinate 171,808,173 of NC_053154.1, forward strand.
GTGTAAAGGTGAGCACAACTTTGAATCCTGCTTATAACACTTAACATTTTCTTTGCTCATGCATTTTCTGTTCTATTGTTGTTATGGCCCCAAGTCACTCTGGGGGTCAAAAATGTAATCTTTCACCATTAAACCACCATCACAACCTATGTGGCACTGTTTCTCTGTCATAGTTGAAGCTGTGCTCTTCTAGCCAGCAGTCATAACCCTACAACAGAATCAAATCTTAGAACAAATTGGGATCATATTTAATCTAAACACAATAATAATTATTCCCATTCTTGAAATAATTAAAGCATAATTGTATCCACATTAATAAATATGGTCTGGCATCACTCAAATACAACTGTAAATATTTTCATGAAAGTTGGAGAATAATCCAGCTTCGAATACACTGTAGACTAGATGGTGTCTCAAACAGTGGTGGGATGGCCACAAAGAATCTGATATCATTGGGTTTCTGTAGCTGAGCTTTAAAACCCCTTCTTGATGATCTCATAGGCCATCTTTGAAGCTGATTGACTATAGCTGAATGACAGTCCAACCATGTGAGATACAAGGTTATCTGCAGTCTTAATGAATTGTATTTATAACATGAATTCCTCTCATTTTGTTAAATTACCTGTTCAATTTCAAACAGCTAAAGTTCCTTGTGTTTATCTATCAAGATATATCTGGTCAAATTGTGTCTCTTCTCAGAGGGAAACAGAAAATGAGAATGACTAAAAGAAAAGAAGCAATACAGCATCTAACACCACCATTCTCATAAATCGACTTAGTCATTGGGCGGGCCTCTCTGGCAAGGTCTTGGTTTTAGTTTTTGATTAACAAGTAGAATATCCTTTGTTATTTGTGGTGATTGTAGTTTAGGGATCCATGATATTATATATGGCGTTCCACAAAAATCTATTCTAGACCCGCTTCTGTTTTCAATCTACATACTCCCATTAGGCCAGATTATCTCAAAACACATATTTATGCAGAAGAGACGCAGCTTTACTTATCTATTGCATTTGATGCTCTGATCTAATGACTTATTTGTATTTTTGAATGGTCAAGAGGTTAATTTCCTCAAGCTAAAAAAGGAAAAAACTGAAGTCTTAGTCATTGGTAAAAATTGAAATAATGAGAGTATTAGAAGTAAACTTGATTCCTTAACGTTAAATATCACGGCAAAAGTAAAGAATTTAGGTATAATGTTGGACATATGTATGCAGATGAGACACAGCTTTACTTATCTATTGCTCTTGATGACCTTGATGCTCTGATCTAATGTCTTACTTGTATTTCTGAATGGACAAGAGGTCCTCAAGCTAAAAAAGGAAAAAACTGAAACAATAGTCATTGGTAAAAGTTGAAATAATGTGGTTATTAGAAGTAAACTTGATTTGTTAACATAAATGAGAACAGAAACAAAAACACCAAGAACAAGGTCAAAAAGAATGGCAAAATTTTAAATCAGTAAACAAATTCATGAAAATAAAGTGTGTTTTGGAATACAAGCAGTTGGCTAAGGAAGTAAACCTTGAATGACCCTTTTATCTAGTTGTGTAATGACTTACAGGCCAACTAACTGGGCAAATCCTGGCAAATTAGCACAGTTGAACAAAAAACAAAATGGCGGCAGAAAACGGCCTAAATCGAAAATGAACTTTAAAACAAACAATTCCATCAGTTTCCTCAATGTCAAATATCCCTATAATGACATGCTGCAGCTCAATAGTAGAAAAAATAACCTGTAAATAATTAAAAAAAAAACTCTTAGGATCCTGATATCATGAGAAAATACATGTAGGTTGATTGAATAAGTGTAAAGTAAAATTTATAGCAACATTTATGCTAAATGATACTTTATTTATATAATTTACATGCCATAGGTGGTCTACATGGGGGCCATAAGGGAGACAGTAACCACAGTCTGTGTACTGGTGATGTGGATTGCTGTCATGCATTTTCTCTAACACTAGAAATAATGAATTTGGGAATCACTGGTGTGGCATTCCCCTTCTAGCTACTCCCCTGGCAGATAAGTGGGCACAGCAGCTTAAGACTGAACCCTTAACCTGGAAAGATTTTAAAAGGCTGCGGGTAATGGATGATTAATTTGGAACAAGAGCTGGGATTACAATTTCCCTAGTAAAAGAAAAATTGTTCTTTGAGAGACTGAGCGAGTAAAAGAGAAATGCCAGGCGCTGTGTGTGAAAGCAGATTAGGTGTTCCCATGTGACAGCTACTTTAAATTTCTTTCCATTACGCTACAGTGCCAGAGTGGTGTAGCTGGGTATTTTTATTTTTTTATCTGTCCTGACAAGTGACATTTACTAGTAAGAATGTATGAACTTTATTCTTTTTGATTCGTCATTTTTTCCTCACCATTTAGGACGTGTACCCAGTGGAAGGTGTGCCTATCTAACTGGGACTTTAAAGTTGTCTAAATTTATCAGGGCATCAGAACTGTGGCACAAGATTTCTGTCCTATGACAGCTCCTGTTTGACCCCAAATTATTAGAAACATGCGAGTGATGCAGCTTTACACTAAATAGCTCTTTCAATTTTATGTACAACCATACTGTATACTGTGTACAGTGGTCCTTCCATCATGACTCAGTAGGAACCAGGGTCAATCAGACCAGGTAATGATTTTGTAATCTTTCAGTCCAGGGTAAGTGAATTTTAACTTAATTTGGTCACTGGCTGCCATATTCCAAGGAGTAAGTACTTGCGTTCTGTGTGATACCAGACCTGAGTTCAACTTCTGGATGATTGACATGTCCATATCTTTGTCACCTTCTACTGGCCCCTTTCTGCATACCTCATTTTTGGCAGAAATTACTTTTGGAGGTGAGTGAAGATCTTAATTTTCATAGGATGTGGGGAAGATTACACCCAAAACTTCTAATACCTTGCAGCCTATTACTAGCCCAAAAACAAACACACACACGTCAAAGCTGGCAGCAAAATACTTGAACATTGGAGAAAAAAATGATTTAGCTTAACTTTTAATGTTGTTATATGAAATAAACTACTGCCACAGCACAGATCATCAAAATAAGACTGCTGCAGGAGCATGAGCAAGTCTCTTGGTTCATAGCTCGGCAACTAGTTGAGAGAAAAGACATCCAAAGGCTGGTTGACTTGATGAATTACAACAGGACAGTACTCGGGTGACTCCTGTAAAATACACACAGTCAGTGAAAATAGTTTTTTGGCTGCTTAGTCAAATATTCTTTACAATAATTAGTCCAATAGATGACACTGACTCCTCTTCTTCCTTTTCTGTCTCTCCACAGTGAGAATATCCTGTCAAGTTGTAGGTTATATAAAAGTATTACTGTTTGACCTTTGGCTTTTGATGCAGTTTGTCTCTGGATGTTTATGTTTCAAAAAACTTTGGTTTACAGCTTATATATCACCAGATATTCTTATTAAAAGGTTGTGAACATCTGGGTTGGCTTCATGGTCCTTGGCAGCCTTCGAATCTGGAATCATAGACAGTCATGACCAGCATGAGCCAGGCAGATGAGGACACATACAAAAAAGAGGTAGGTGTAAAAATGTTTGAGTGCTTTTTTCAAAACTGCAAATCAGTGCAGTGCTTTCCATTAAATAAAAATAATCCATTAAACTAAGTGAATCATTGAAGGTACTAATGCATAAAATTTGGGTTAAAACCTTGGCAGGAATCTGCCTGTTCATTAAAACAGTGAGCCTCAGTGTTTCCATCTAAAACGGTGTCTCCTTTACTCTCCCCATCAGGACTTTGTAGCCAGAGGAGATTTCCTCTTGACAGGTATAGCCAACCAATTCAAATCCAGGCTCGGTCGCATGGCATCATCTGAGTCCCACACTGAGCCTTGCTTCTTTTTTCCACCATTGCCATTTCCCCAGCCTCACGTGTGGCAGCACATTGCTACTGATCAGCTCAACAGGAATGACCCCCACCCTCTTCAGCAAGCATCAGGCCCACACTCCTCTTCAGGGGACTCACTTCCATGACTTCCTGCCTCCATTTTACCAAATGTGCTCCTCCCAATCCTGCCTTCTATGCATCTTCCACTTTAACCTCTGATCTTCCTCCTTAGATGGTGGTGGCACAAAATGCCATGACAGAACGATCGGAAAAGAAAACAGATTTAGTAAGGATTGCAAATTCATTGACAGAGATGATAATTTTGTGCATAATTAGTTTTCTTAAGAGAAGAAATAGAATGTAACTACAAACAAGAAAAATTTAAAAAGTGGGCTCTTGGGAGTTTTTTAAAATGATCCAAGATGTTAGCTTTTCATATGTCTATCAATAAAGTATTCAAGATTTTTGGTACATAACAGGAAAAGGCCTCCTCACCATTCCTATTATGCATAGCTCTTGAAATAATAAGCAGTCCACTATTAGAAGATTGTGGCCAGGAGTCCAAAATAAGAACCAAAAATAATGCTGTTTGGCATGCGTGTACATCAAAGCAGGACTGAAACATAAATCAAAGAAAGTTGGCTGGTTAGCCACAATCAAGGTCACTTCCATAACACAGCTCCATCCAGTGGGTACCTCTTGCTAGAAA